>NW_009212291.1:0-85631 GCF_000690835.1 Fulmarus glacialis
AAATTATTTACAAAAATAAATAATTATTTTAAGCAGAGTTTCTTTGCAACTCGGGTGCATG
The DNA here is from genome assembly GCF_000690835.1 of Fulmarus glacialis. Lineage (NCBI taxonomy): Eukaryota > Metazoa > Chordata > Aves > Procellariiformes > Procellariidae > Fulmarus > Fulmarus glacialis. The sequence continues at coordinate 62 of NW_009212291.1, forward strand.
GTGTAACCTGTGTCCCCAGCTCGAAAGACGAATGTTGACCAGAGTGTGAAATATGTTTTGTTTCTCAAGGTTTTTCTGGTCGACTGTTTCTCTTGGATGCCTGTTATCCTGTTCAGTGTCTGGTTTTATGTCTCTGCTAGCTTTCTGAAAAACTATCAGTGTTTCTTTCATCTTGTCTTTGTCCTCACTGTAAGTTAGTTTTCAGCTACTTGTCAAATATGTGCAAATTTAAGATCATTTAAGTTCACCTAAGTGGTCTCCAAGTGAACTCTTATACCTCATAGCAAGAGAAACTGAGCTACATAAAATAAGTACACTGTTAAAGGAACTTTAAGCAGAGTTTGGCATTGCTACGTGCTCATGATTTTATTGTCTTTGCATTTTTTATGTACTTGTTGTGAAGCTGAATAAAGCTTGAGTGTGTTTTGGCTCATTGTAGCTTGTTAGGCTTACTCAGCCAATTCTTTTTATCTGTAAGAAAGTATTCCTGAAATTCATTTGCTCCTGTTAGGTCTCTCTCTCAATCTTTGCCTCTCCCCTCACCTTAGAAAAAATAAGTAGCTTCTGCTGTTATAGCATGTATGAGTTGTTGAGAATAGATTGATGCTCCAAGTTGATATTTCTATGCAGACAAAGGGATTGATCAGAGATCTTTGTTTCACTAATAACTGAGATGTCAGGTTCCAGAAACGAGTGGTGAAACGGAAACCAGGAGTTCACACCAAGAAACTCGCTAGTCCATGAGCAACCATCCCTCTTCCTTCCCACCCCAGAGCAAACCCCTGGTGTAGGGCAGTTAGGTCCTGCTTGCTGATGAAACCGGTTAAAGAAATCTCTGCTAGATGTGCTGATAGATGTCTGAAGTTTTGCTGGTGATACAAGATAGCTCTACAGACATTGAAATACTGCAGTAAGTCTGGAGGTTCCCAGGCTGTTTTCTGTTTAAAGGCACTTAGCAGGTAATTTGCCTGCTTGTGTTGTTGGTTTGCAGTGTCTTTGAGATGCTATAAGCTATGATCGCGCCTTTTATTTCTTTAGGCATGAAGAAGTTGATTGATGGCTTTTTCTTTCATTTTCCACCTGCATTAGCATTTTTATTGTAATAAAAGGTTCAGAGTCTAAAACTTATTTGGAAGGAGTAGCAGGTTGAGAGTCAAACTTGGAGGTTTCAGGATACCTGGGGTGGAAGTATAGTTTACTGGACTCTCAATACCTGTGGCTTATGATTAGGCTTGTGCAGATCCTTATGGTGCCTTTTCCTGTTTGGACCTGCCTTCTAGTGTTAGTGTTGACGTAGTTGTTTAATGGCCTTGGAATGTGGAGGGTTTTAGAGATTCCTGGAAACTGTAAAGGATGGTTTGGAGATGTTATCTGTCTCTTTACTTGTTAGCCAAATAAGTGAGTTTTGGCCATGTTTTCCAGCCTGTAATATGTACTGCTCATATGAGAGAAATGCTCTGAAACTTTTGCAGAGAGCTTCAGCTGGAACGACTTGCCATCTCCAGCACTTGTTTCAGGCTGGGGAGGACGGGTCTTCTGGACACGAAGAGGAGGGAGTTCTCCGTTGGTTCGCTGGTTAATGGCTGAATGTATCATTGTTGAAGTAGTCTTAACACACAAAACAACTAGGTACCGCTTTAAAGATTTTCTTTAGTGCATGATGTGGCTCTATACCCATAAACCCTTCAAAGCAGGAGCTCGGTCTCTAGTCTCTATTTTGTATGGCACCAGTGGTTTTATCTGGTTTTAAAATACACGGAAGTGGTCTCAGCTATAGCTTGCAGACATAGTCGTGCATTATATAGCCCTGAATCGTATTTGTAGCACATACATGCACGTATTTTAAGAAATGAAAAGAAAACTGAGTAATAATAGAGTGTGTGGTTATTCCTCATAAAGAGTTGCATAGAGGGGGAAAGAAGAATCTCAGGGGGGATTTACATATTTAACTAGATTATCTAAACTCTACATAACCCGCAAGGTTGGAGTTTCTTTTCAGTGTGCATCACCTGTATGCTCTACATATTTTCTCTTCTGAATCCTAGTTAGTCGTGTTAGTTGAACGATGTGCATTGTGTCCTAATCTTAGTTAATTTGGCTCATTCCTTACTATGGCAAAGTAGACTGAGCCTGTATCTCTTTACAGTACAACTGGTGTGCATTGGGAGGCATAAGATGTAATTTTATTTTGTGTTTTTCTTCCAAGGAAAAGGGATGCACCTGTCTAGGCAGGTGAGAGTTAAAGGAGTGGCAGCATTTGTTATCCAAGAATGTATAAATCTGATGCAGGATAGCTATAAGAAATAAATTATTAGCTTTCATCCATGCTCTTTCACCTGCCAGCAAACGGGTGGAATTAACAGACACATATATCCGGAGGTATAGAGTCCTGAGTGATCCATAGCATTGAATGCCCTATGTGCTACCCGTGAAGCTAAAGTGGGATTTTCCTAATGTGCACAGCTGGCCCTAAGTTGTCATCACCTTCCTGTGTGTTAAAAGCATGTGCTACCCTTTCAAAATTGCTGAGTGTCCTTGTCTTTTGTTGCCTTCAGAGGGAGATGTGGGTGTTGGGCACATCTGAAAAGTAGGTCACTGGCATGTCAAGTTCAGACATATCTAACTCCGTGCTCCAAAGAAGATTTAGTGTCATTAATCTTACCTGAGCATGGGTATATGGTGGGAGAGGTGCACTGACTCACCCAGCTTCCAGTGCAAGCAGTTCTGCTTGGTGTTGGCACGCTTCTGTGTTTCTCAAGAGCCTGCCAGTGATGTGAGTGCTAATTCAGCTGGGTGTCTAATGTGCTGATCGTGTGTCACTGTGCAAGACTGGCAGGAGGGGGCTAGGTGTCATCGTGGTAAACCTGCGCTTTGCCACTAGCCATCTTTTTTTCCACTAGCTATATTGTAGGTGAGGAAATCTTAGACATGTGCTGGTGTAGGCAACTTTCCTGATAATTATGAACTCTGGTCTGTACCCTCTTTTGGGTGGGAGTTCTGTGCTCACTTCCATGCTACAGACCTTGGAAATGTAGGTGTTGCAGCCAAGAACCGTTCTCCTTAAAGTATTCACAGGAGGTAAAAGCTTTCATAGTCAACTGAAAATTGTTAAAATCCTTTCTTTTTAAAAAACAGGCATTCTAGTCTCCTAGAAGGTGACAAAACCTAGGAGAAACATATTTATGCCATAGGATTTTTTTTTTTTTTTAATAAGGGAACAGAGACCTTTGTCTTCTCCCCTACCTTGTGTCATCTTAAGTTCCTTTTGAACTGAGATGTCTCAGCTTCTTTGTATGGATCACTGTATAAACAGTGAGCCCAGACTGTTTGTCCTGTACATTCACATTAGTATCTTCATCTCACACAGAGAAAACTCTCCAGAGCTTGTATTGCTAGGTTCGGTTTACAGTTTGAGGTTTTTAAATGCAGATGTGTACTTAAGAGGTTTTTAAATGCAGATGTGCACTTAAGCTGTTGTCCAAGGCTTGTCTTCTGGGTATGCTAACTAGCAGTTTTTTTTAAGGGGTACAAAAAATGAATGACTGTCTTGTGTAGATGAAATCTCGACTTTGCTAAACTAATGGTGAACTAGGAATGGGAATGTGCATATGTGACAAGAAATGTGGGAGTTGTCTTTGGTGTCCTGCTGACATGCCTTCTAGCATGGAGAAGTGTGATCTTTCCACCCTTAAATATATCAAAAGTAATCTTTTGCTCCCTATGGTTTTCTTGTCCAGATCCAGGGCATAAAGCGTATAGCATTATAGTTCATGCCTGTGAGATATGCCTAGTGGAAAGGTTGGACTCTTCACTTGGTGCTGCATCCAGGCAGGACACGAGGAACTGCAGACCCTCGGTAAACTCTCTGGGTTTCCTTGCTCCAGTGGTGAAGTGGTAGAGTGCAATTGGTTTGCAACAGCTATGGTTGCAATACAGGTTTGTAACTCTCATCTAAACACAGGGTTGTCACTGACAGCCACTCTGCTTTGTGTGTGGCTGTTGGTTCGCAGCAGAAGTGCAGGTGGTGTGAGAACTGATTTTGATGCTGGCTGTTTGTGTATCTTTATCAGTCCAAGCCTGTAGGTTTTGCAGGTTATTGCAGCATGAGCAGTAGTTTAAGCAGTGCAGAAGGTGTGGATGTTCTTCACAGGTGTAAAAAGATTTGTCCCTGCCTGAAGGCTCTTTAAATTTTGATAAAAATATCAGTCACGGATAAAGTTGTTGAAAGGAAATGAAGGAACTCTACATTAACAGTGCAAAGTTCGTAAAAGACCTATTGCTGCAGATGCGACTTGTTTGCTCTGATTTTTTTAAACTAATTGGATGTGTTGCAACTTGATGACTATGTTTGGGATAAAGCTCAGGGTGGAGGTTAGTGCTGGCTGTTTGAGTGAACGAAGTGGATGCTGGCAAGTAGTTTAAGAGAAGACAGGAGGTCCAAAAGCTCTTGGAATCAGAAATTGTTGCAGATGTTGAAAAGTAACTGTTCCTGGTTTGACTAACATATATCCTGTTGAGGTGCCAAAATCCTGGGACTAGCACATAAAATGTTTTGCTGAGTACTTGTTACAGATGATAAACTCTTAGTAACTTGTGGGAGACCTTGCAACGTATTTTTTTTAACCCCCTGTGGCACTTTGTGCCACCAGGAGATGACTCGTTTAAGTTGCCAAAGCTTGTATATCCCCTGCCTTAAGATGCTCTCCCCCGAGTACTTAGTGTCAGTTAAAGTTTTAAAGCACTAGCGTTTAGTCTCGTCTTTCTGATTTGAGCTATTCTGCAACTGCTAGCTCATGTAGGTCAATGCACAAATTGGTGCAACTCCTGCAGTTGTATTAAGTTCATGTCTTAACTGCAAGGTGGCAGCTGCAAAAATGTGATATGACGTGGCTTGGACCATGACTTGTACAGACCCAGTTTCAGCAGCGCAGTTAGGCATCAAAATAGAGCAGAACATTAGGTGCTTGAGCATTTAGAGTCAGAGATGCGGTGGTTTTTACTCGCCTCTCTGTTTTAGAGATTATTTTTTATGTAAAAGGTGTAGATGCATGTATCTTATCTTACAAGCTTTATTTGGAATAAGAAGAGCTACTTAATACACCTTCGTTTGTCTTATGGTAGCCTCTTTTTCTGCAAATTGCTGAACAACGCTCTTGAATTGCAGCAAGTTTCAGGACGGTGCATCCTACTGCCATATTAACCAGTTCTCGTTTTTCTTCTTGTCTTCCCTGACCCTGTCTTAATTTCATTGGCATCTGCTTACACAGAGACTGTATCTCTCATCAGCATGTCTCGTATCTGTCAGGCTTGGTGACCTTCCCCTACAGTCTCTCCAGTTCTGCAGCTGAACAACGCTCCTCGCTGAGAGGGGACTGCACAATGCCACCTCTGTGTGTGCCCTGTGGCTTCTGGAAGAAAAACAAATGCTGGTTATATAGTATGTGTAGTACAGAGCCAGCATATAACTAAAAATGTGCAGTTGCAGGAAACTTGTTGGTTTTTCTCCTAAAGCTAAAGACGGCTAGAGGAGGCAGTGATGCTACAGTGTTAAATGGCTGCAATACCTTAAAATAAAGGAATTGCAACAGTTTTGAAGCTACCAGGCTAGTTCAGTAAGACTGGCCTTTCATTGAGAGTCACTTAGTGGACTGAAGGTCTCAAATAACATGTGAAGTTGTAGCACAATAGAAATGTGCTTGTTTGACCTACCTTATAGGATTTTGGTTATTGAGGCAGACTCTTTGTTTTTTCTTTCTCTCTCTCCAGCTGCACTGGTTCCTGCATGGTATCTGCAGACAGTGATCTGTGGACAGGTTGCCCAGCAACATCTTTCAGCTATGTGGTAATACATACAAGAGAACTGCTTGAAAGCGGCACAAGTTTTGTAAAATGTTGTTTGTAAAAGTCTTAAGAGAACTCAGAATATACTTGGTGGCTCAGAGAACATATGGGAAGGCGTAACACAGGCACGCATCGCTCCCGTGCTCAGGAGCTCTAAAAACTTCATAAATGATGCGCAATGCCCTAAGGAGAGCAATTGGCTTTTGCACAAGTATCTTCTGTACATCACTGTGTTCTGTGCCCCATAACCTCTCAGGCGTTGGAAGGCCATTTACATAAAAGCACCCCAGAAGCCAAGTGTAATTGCCTTGCCCATGGTGCTTCCGCCACGCACTGTCAAATACGAGTGGTTTTATATAAAACTCTGCCAGTATCTGTGTGTATTTGCCCAAGGATTTGATGAGAATTGCAGTAGTCCCTAGCGTAGTCTGCTGCAAAGACAGGAGCAAGAAAAACCACAGCTGTTTCCCTTCTGCATATGGTGTGAGGGAGTGATGGATGGTGCCGCAGGATGCGGCAGGCTGGGATGGGGCACCGTGGGAGGGGACAGGAGTGGCAGCCGTGCAGTGCTGGGAATAGCCACGTGCAGCGGGATGCATCCTGTAAAGCAGAGCCTTGTCCTGCATGGGTCGTTTTAGGAAAGAGAAAATAAAACTTCCTTCTTTATACTTTTGTGAGGTGAAGTATGAAATGCAGTAAATGGGAAAACTATAAAACAAACATCAACTCAGGAATGGCAAGTACCCCAGCAAACAAGTTGGGCGAGTGGCTGGAGCAAGCCTGGAGAACGAAAATGACGATTTTGTGAAAGGAGAAGCAGCAGAGGGCAAGTTTACCAGGCAGCCCTCCAGGGAGGGAGTTTTACATAACCATGAAACCATATGCATCTCTCAGGGTTCTTCATATGTCACAGACTGTGTGCCCGATGGCTTGAAACTGCGCCTAAATAACACTCAAAATGGATATTTGGCTATCAGAAAGCAGGTAATAAATTCTGCGAATTAGACTGCGCTGAAATTTTAGATAGACAAAATACAGCCTTCATCCTCCTAAGAGGGAGAACAGTTGTGGAGGCTGGGTTAAAAAAAGTGGTATTTTAATTTTTCTCATAGTCAGGCTGCAGGAAATAGCGTTGTGTAACTAACCTTGGCCAGACTTTGAACATATGGGCTTTGCTTGTCATACCATGTGTATTCACCACTTAAATTAAATTTTTCAGCGAACTCTTAGGGTTTTGAGCACTGAATCGAAGGCAATGCCAAAGCACAGTTCTGGGTAGAAGAGCACTGCTGTTCTGCTGCCAAGTTTACCGAGAAGTTTGATCTAACGTTGTCTTTTATTCTCCAAATCCTGTACCGTTTCCTCTTACTGTGAGGTAAAAGATCGATGTTCTTAGCAGGTTTTTGAAATAATGGTAGTGATCGATCAGCCCCAGAAGGCAGTGCGTTTGACCTTTACAAGTCTGTAATAGCAGTTTCCTTAAGAGTTAAGTCCCGCAGAGAGAAATCTGAGAAAAGGCTGTCCTAATGTGAATTGGCCTATTTTGCCACCAGGTTGAATTGTCTGGATTAGAATTATCTGGATTCAGGTGACAAAGCAAATACAGTGCCCTGTCTTGAAGGGATATGGAGAGAAGATCCTTGCCTGTGTTTAGAACATGACAGATAATGAGATTTTGCACCTCCAGCAGTGAGTGCAAATTTGGTAAATTTACCTTCAGCTTCGAATTCACTTATAATAGCAAATAAAGGTTTAACTGTATTCTTAAGCAGGTGGTGCATCTGCCTTGTGGACTTTAAGGTCTTAAAGTAAATGGCTTCTTTTTTTTTTTTTGAAGCTCTAGTAAGGTCTAATCGTGAGTTGGTGCTAAAGCTTTTACTTTAAAAGATAATAAGGTATAGTGAAAACATAATTACATTTATGCAAGCTAATGCATCCTAGAGTATGAGAGGGTGTTGGTGTTGGTTCAGAGCAGTGGTACGTATCCTCCTGGTACAAAGGTTTTGAGATTTAGATATATAGGTACCAACAGTCTCCAACTTCCACACTATTTAGCTTATCTGTGGCTTGGAATAAAAAAACACATAGGCAGTGACTGAAAGAAGAAATCCAGTAGGCTTATTGCGATGCAAGATAAGATGAAGCAGGAGAGCACTGAAAATTAGTCTGTTTTGATGCTTGTCTTCTTGTCGCTGTTTAGCCTTTCTAAAGCAGTACAGCAAAGCTTATCTTATAGACGTCTCCTCTGATTTGGATGCTTCTCCAAGAATGTCTACACTGAGGTTTCTTTCCTTACAGATGTCAGCTGACACTGCAAGGTCAAGTGTTCAACTCAATATTCTGTAAGGTATTTGCCTATATGCATGTTTCTAGGCCAGTTTGTTACACAAAGATCCAGAAGGGATTGCCTTTTCATTTAATACAATTGACCCTTATCTCAGAAAACCATGTAATGTAATCCCTTTTAAGAGACAGGTCCCTTATTAAGTATTTTGCCCCCTTTTTATGTGCTGTGAAACTGGAAATGACGGCTTACATTTTATTTGTAACTAGTTTGCCCTCATTTTGCTTATGTGCTGAATTATCCTTACTTTACACATTTTCTTCTTGATTGTTAGTGTTATTAAGCTGTATCTTCTCATTCCCTTACTCCATCCCTGTTTCCCCGTTTGATACAGGGAAGTTCTGTCCCCCCTCTCAGCTCTGTGTTTTGCTAGAGCATAGGGCTATGGAGTCATCCAATGAGTGGTTCAAACTGACATTGCAAAGACCTCATGTTTTGCACCACCATGTGCTTGGGATAGAATGAAAGTAGAATTTCCAAGGAGATACTTTCTGCTTTGATGGTAAGGACATAGCCTGTGGTTCAGCCTACCTTCTACTGCATGCAGGGTTGACTAAAGACAGCTGCAGCATTCTGGTGGCAGGGGAGATCCTCTACACGATGTCTTGGCTGGACTTAGAAATCATGCCTTTGCTTCACTGGCTGTTTCAGCAGCTCTGCCAGCAATAAGTTGTTGTCAAAGGCTTATTGCACTTCTGCAATTACTGGAAGTCAGTAGGAAAGTTCATGCCTGTGCTGTTCTCCAATGTCAGGCATACAGCCCTTGTGCCTGCTTCTCTCCTGTTGGTCCCATTGCTTCAAACTCCGGTGGCACAGGAGTCCTCGGTCAGGCAGCAGCCTCGGTGTAGCCTGCTTTCTGCCAGCCAGGAGCTCAAGGGGAGGTGGAAGGGCCTTTGCTGAAAAGCCCTGCATTTGGCTTCTAGAGATGAATGATCTCTATGCTTTTAATATGCCATGGTAATGGTTTACTTTATCAGTATCTGCTTCTGCCTGTGCTAAAAACTAGAGATCGAAGTAGGGCAGTGTGGTAGTACTCACATGGGGAAGAGAGGACTAAAGCTGATTCAACATTAATTGTGCTGAGGGAGGACGATGAGAAGATAATGTATCTGTCAAGTCAAAATCGACACCTTTAGCTTTATTGTACCCTATGCCTGGACTAAAGTTATTTGATGACTGGAATTAAGAAGTTGATGCTTTTTGCTGTAGTGAAATGATGCATTTTATTCTGTTCCACTGAGCCCTATTTTATGTCCCATTCAGTCAGAATAACTATAATTAAGCTCCAAAAGTGCGTGTCGGGTCTATCAGAGCCTTGCCCAGGCCAGTCTGTGTGCTGCTTTAGCAGCTGAGGCTTTTAGCACTGTCTGATGAGCGAAGGCCTGTCTGATATTACCTCATGTTTTCTAGGTTGTGTTGCATCTGAAGTCAGGAGTAATAGGAGTTTTTGAGACTGCATTAGCTGCCACTTGCAGCTAAGAGTGGACATTTCTGGATTTCTTCAGGCAGGAGAAAGCACGGGAAGGAGTTAGCTTAAGCATATGAACTCCGATGTGTGGTAGACCACTGTACTTGGCACAGTGTGTTACGTAGCAGGGGTTGGTTACACAATATATAGGCACTAATCCATTTCCGAAGAAGAGCGCACTCTCTTCCCTTCAGGAAATGAATCAGACTTCATAAACAAATCTCTTCTCACTAACTTCTGCAACTGCCAGTAAATAAGTGGGAATAGATGAATCCATCATCATGCTTTCAAAATATGAACTAGTAAATGATCCTGCTGGATCCTGCTGGACTTCAGCAGAGACATCATTTCAGTCTCGTACAAACCTTCAGGTTCACACTCTGATTCCTGTTGTTGCTAGGTTTATTTGTAGCCAAAAAGCAAAAGCACATAAAATTTTGGAGAGCTTGCTGCGGTGCTTGAAGTCCTGCAGCAGCCTGAGCTGCAACGCACCTGCAGATGAGGAGCCCCGTTGAGTGTGATGGGCTGTAGCAGGGACACGCTCTCAGCCCCACTGCAGGCAGGATTTCTGCAGGCTGCACAGCTGTGGACGTTGCTCTGGGGGACATTTGGGACCTCTGTTGTTTGGCATCTCATCTTCCCCTTTGTACGCTCTTTAGGGTTGCTTGTATGGTGGGGGAGCATGTGACCAGCGGAAAGGTAGGAAACCCCACAGTAGTAGCTTGTACCACTAATTCAGTTCCAAAGTGTTGGTTTTGGAGTGGAAGATTAAAAACAAAGGTAGAATTTTTTTGTTAAACAAGAAATGCTATAAATGCTGGTCCTTAGGTTTCCGGCAGTTAACTTTTCCTTAAATGCTGTGGCTAAGCCATATTAGATACCAGAGAAAGCAGTAGGGACAGGGAGTTATGAATGTACTGATTGTTTAAAAAAAATTTACATGCTGTAGTGTCTGAAAATGCATGAACTTTATCTGAATTCTGAAAGCTCTATTAGGATGCTTTTTCTCCTTCTCTCCCTTCTCCCCAGTAGGTTCTTTGGCAGATAAGAGATAAGTTTGGTGAGGATTTCCTTAATAAGCTTTCATTAATAGGAAACCAAGTCGAAGAGTCTCCATCCCAGACTAGTTTCAGCCACAGCATCCTTTTGGTCACAACTTATATTCATCCTTCTAAAAATCTGATGACTTAAAAACTCTTTTTTGAGGAATCAGGAATGAACATCTTTGTCTGCTTTTTATGAGGTGTGAACATGTCTGAATGGCCCAAGAACTGCAAATGGTGAGGTCACCAGCAGGAAGCCTGCATAAACCTAATGAATGGCTTGGTCTGCCTCGGTCAGTGTCTCCCATGGTCTTTGGCTTGCTCTAAAACTGAGCTTGTGTTCATGTGCAGTTTTTGACATGAACAGACACTTTTACATGTTTAAAGAGACAGATTTTTTTTTTTTTTTAGAAACAATTGTAATTGTTATTCAGTTCTTAATCACAAAACCAGGACTATTAACTATGTAGCCAAGTGTTTTGTATACAAAGTGATGTGGGAGAAGTAGATAAATAACCATTTTGACAAAAATTCTGGATGTGGGAAAAGCAAATGACATGGGTAATTGCTTAGTGATCTGTGTTCAAGTGTTTTGCATGTGCATTAAAAAGTGCAAACAGTGTTTTCAAAAAGCGATGTGTGTGCATGTATTGACACCCCACATTCAATGGTATTCTTCCAGAAATAAATGATATTGCCTGTGTTTGCAGGCAGGCTCCTAGTTTGCAAGCCAGCAGTTGTGTTTCTTTGAAGCATTATCCTGGCAATGGTTTTCTTTTTCTTTTTAGTTTGATTTCCCTTTATGGCTGTGTGTGATGACTCTATTTAAGCCAGAAATTGCTGTTTATTCAGTTGCTGGCCAATGCTTTTATACTGACCTCAGGCTAATAAAAATGAAGGAGGGAAAGTGGGGAAAATATGGACCCTCTTGAGATATTCTTGTGGTGTACAAGGTAACAAGAAAGAAGGGCTCTTGTGAGCAGAGACAGCAAACCCCGTCTTGTTCCGACTTCCAAATTCTTCTAAACAAGCCTAATATTTCACAGGGTAGTGTATGTAGGGCAGAGTTCAGTGGGATCAATACTGTTTCTTCTTTTCAGTGACTGCATGAACCAGCTGGGAGAAACAGGAAGTTGAACCCAGGGCCAGTTGCTATAGTGACTGTATTTCTAATAAATTAAATAGTGCCAAGGTATGTTTTCAGGCACAGGGATCTGGCTGGCTGTATTGTTTGGTTCTTGGTACCAGGCACTGTTATTGCCATGAGCCAATTTGCACAGCATCAGATAATCCCCAGACAGGGTTTGGGAGTCAGCTTGGACCGGGGACTGTTCCCAGTACACAGCTTGGATGCAGCTGCTGGTTTCTGTGCCAGGTGGCCTTGCTGCCAGAGACTGGTCCCAGGCCTGTGTCATTTATTAATCTAGGTGTCTTTCACATCTCCGGGGCACCCAGATCATGTGGCCGTCCCTGCTGGTGGGGAGTCAGATTGCCTATGGGAAATTGGTTCTGTGATTTAAAAAAAAAAACAAACAAAAAAACAAAAACACAAAGGAAAAAACCAAACTAAGCTGCTGGTTTAAACAAGACACAGCCCTTAAAACTAGTCTGCCTGTAAACATTTCTGCTGGTTTGAGATCTGTAACAATAAGTTTGTTAAAGCCTGAGTTTGAGACCAAAAATAGTTTGAGATTCTTAAGAGTAACTTCAACCAGATGTCCGGGGGAGGGCAGGTCTCCCAGAGCCGTGACGCTGAGCAGAAGTGCGTGCTGCCAAATTCCTGCATGCAACATCGGCCAGCGACCCGCGGGGCCGCAGCCAGGGTTGGAACCCAGCTGGAGCACTGAGGTGGCACTCATGGCCTCTGTGGCCAAGTCCTCTGGTTAGACCCCTGTGTTCGCTTGCTGCACCACTGGAGGCCCAAGCATTGGACCTGTAACCTGTGTGAGTACATCTCCTCACATTCCTCAACAGCCGTCAAGATAATTTGTCTCCACGAGCCTTTGCTTCTGACACCCAGGGAAGTATCTTTGGTTTGAGCAGAGCATTGCTTCATCATGTCCTGCAGGTCTGGGAAACGGGACATGAATGCTTCTTTACACGCCAGCTCGTTCCCTGTTTACACCGTCCTAGGGTGGCATCCTTCTAGTGGGCTTGGTGTCATTGCAGCTGCACTGGGGCTGCTCTGTGTGCTACCAGTAGAAGAGCCCAGGCTTCATTTCTGATAAGTGTGACAGTCCCTCCACTGTTTCAGACCAAGTTAAAGCTTTGATCCTGTATTTTTTAAGTCATAGAACAGCGCTAGGCTGTAGTAATGCCCAATTTTGAAATACAAGCCACGAATCATCTACCCCTTTGAAACACATATACAGTTGGATGTTACGTGCTGAAGAGAGAATTCTTCATCGGGGTGATCCAAATATAGAGCAAAGCTTGGAGAAGATCGAGGAAGTCCAGAGACTCTCTGCAGGGAGGCTTTGCCAAAGTTTTTCATCTTTGAAAAGACCTTCAGTCATAAAAATGACATTTCTGCTCTTTCCAATCCCTAAAATTGTTGGAATAAGTTGGGCATACAGTCGCCCCAGACCTTACTCCAACCATTGTTTTCCATGCATACATCTTTTCATGTAACCAAGGCTTCAATAAGATCTTTGGTGTTGCTGCCAAATGACTATAGAAAACTCTAATAGGATACGTAGGTTGTATTAAAACTTAAAGGTGGACAGAAGATAAGGAACTTTCATTTCCTAGTAAAACTGGTGATGCCACAAAGGAACCAAGAAGAGGAAATGTGCTACTTCAATAGCTTATGAGCTTCTCTACCTAAGAAAAGCATAGGAAACTTCAGGTACAATAATTAAATGAAAGCTTCAAAACATGTTTGCAATAGAAAGCACTGTACAGCTAGAGATGCTTGTTCTGTAACTATTGCATAGGTCTTTCTGCCTCGTGCAGTTTACCTGCCACTGATAATGTTACAGAAGTTACATACATCACTGGGGCAAAGGCTTGTGGAGAGAAAGTCTCTCTTCCGTAGTCTTACATAGCTTATTTTTGTACAAGCTCTTTCCATTTGGGTATCTGGTTGACGATTCACATGATATATATTTCAGTCTTTTTTTTTTTTTTTTTCTTTCTTTTTCTTTACCCACTGATGTGGTGACAGTGATATGTCTCCTGTTAGGAAGTAGTAGTAATTTGCTTTTGCTTCAATACATAAACAAACTCTAAAATTATCACAGTTGGTTTCATCCTGCTCCAGTGTTATTTGAGAGTTTTGCTGCTGACCTCATTGTGAGCAGGATCAGACGAGTGCTTCAGAAATGCAGCTCATATTTGCATTACTGGAGAAGTGTACCTACAGCTGCTGCTGTAGGCAGAAGGATGATAGGCGTCCCTGCCATAGCAATTGGGTTGGGGCAGTGGTGGAGTCGGAAAATACGTGTTGGATGTAGGATTGTTGTTCTGACACTCTTTGGCATGGTGCTGCCCCGTGGCAGTTGCGTTCTCCTCCCGGCCCAAGTTGCTAAGCTGGGTTTTTTTGTCTTGGAACCAGACTTTCCAGTGGCGAGGAGCATTGGGCTTTCCTCCTCTTTCACGGTACATTATTGTTCCCCCCTGGATTGTGAGGGAATTTGTATATTCTAGTTTGGGTTTCTTGTGTGGAGTGTCTTGTTGTAGGAGCCTTTTGTGCTTACTCCTTTTCTATGAAAAATTTCTTGTTTAGTTTTTAATATCACTTTAACTGTTCTCAGGATGGTTGATCTGAAATTATCCTCTGGTATGGGTCCTCTGATACTAAGGAAATTGTGTCAGATTATTTTAGCCCAGCCCTAAGTTGTTACAAGATTATGATTGCCTTTTTAAGGTCCAAGACCAGAGGATCAAGAAAGCAACAAGATTTCCTTAGAATCATGTGTACCTTGAATACCCAGGACATAAAAGTTTTACAACAGTCTTTATAGTATTTTTCTACAAAATCTGCTGGTTTTGCTGTACCACAAGATTGCACTTTCTCACTCCAGACCCAAATAGAAATTCTACTCGGCCTCCATTGCATCAAGTCTTATGGAAACAACAATTTTAACCAGATACTAAGAGAGAGAGGAGCAGATCTGGAGTCAAATAAACTTAAATTATGACTAGCTATCAGTTATGCATGAAAATAACATGAAAATAAACAGAACAAGATGTCTAACTTGGCTCTGCTTCCTCCTATGTAACTAAATTGATACTGTTTCCTGAAATCACAGATCAGAGAGACACTGGTGTTGCCATTTGGCAATATATTATGGCTATATATTATCTGAAAAAAATTAGGCAATTGGGGGGAAAAAAGATCAATTCCTGAAGCTGAAAGTAGAAATTGAAAGTTTCTTTGTAGAGGGAGGGAACGTATGGTTATCCATCCTGCCTTGCAAAGAAGTTTAATTCTTGTTCAGTTGGTTCATAACATCAGTCTCGATGTTATGTTTTTAACTGCTGTTGGAGCTAACAGCTGCATCTTTGATAAGTTTGTAGAGTGGTTAGTCGCTCTTGTAAGAACTTAGCAGGTACAGGTGACTTGTGAGTCTCCTGGGGAGAAAATGGCCAGGCTAATGTCCATCCTACCAGGTGACCTAGCATCAACTGTTTATTTAATTATTTCCCCCGCCCTCAGACTCATGCTTGAGATTTGATTCTGGAGAGGGTGGTGTCAATCCCCACATGCTCAGGAGATCTTACAGCCTGCCTTGTCCTCCTAGTTGAGTGTTCTTACAGCTAAGCTGCTATGGAGTAAAATGGGTGTCATGAGGTGAGCGTTTGGGATCCAGGTGCTTATGCAGTCTAAATTAGGATTGCAGGAGTGGGTCTGGGGAGGATGTGGGATTTCACACATCTTTTTGGCATTTTGCAGTGATTGGCTTCAACTGCCATGTTTAATAACAGTCATTTTTGAGTACCTACCTCTTTAGTGGGAGCAATGCTCCCAGACACTTACCTTAGACCTGCTGGTGTTTGGTATCCCTATCCTTAAGTTATCTTGTGGAGCTGGGTCATGGCGCTGCTTTCTCTACCTGTCCAGGATTGATTTGGAAGCATCTCAAACATCTGGGTTTTAGTTCTGACTAATATTAATATTTTGTAAATATTCCATGAACAGAACTGAGTTTGGTTCCCTGGTGTGTGTTTACTTATTCAAAAGCTAAGCTTCTTTGAACAAAAAAAATGTGTTATTCTTGAGACTCGGTAGTAACTTGACTCAAGTTGGAGAGGGAACAAGAGGAGGAACTTGCTAAAAGCCAGTGCTGAGACTTGAAACTTTCCATGAGCACTGTAGAGGAAGCCAATTGAAGTGAAGCTTTTTGTCTCCCTGAAAAAATGTACAGTGAAAACGTTTTATTTCAAGTACAAATTTTGCAGTATGCAACTGAGAAAAGATCACTTGAAATTGAATTCAGATAGTCTGCATTGGTCATTACTTCCTTTTTCAAACTATTGTTTATTTTCCTCTATGCTTATTTCACAGTGATAGATAATGAAGCTTTGTTTGCCTTAAATGAAAAAAAAAAAAAAAAAAAAAAATCCTGTTAACAGGAAACTGATACAGCCTAATGGATTTAGTGTGCCAAGCAGCAGAGCAAGAATGTCCTCTCTGTGAGGTACTGAGGTAAGTGCAAGTGCACTATCTGGAAAAGCCTTAATGTAGGAAATACTTTCCATGTTAGATATTTGGAGGTTACATGCAGGGAAATACTCAGTTGTCAAATGCTCCTGGAAGGGTTTTCATTACCGTGTCTGTCACCACCTCAGTGCTTCATAAATGCAAAGTGTGAAGCTGGACTTCTCCCTTCCTTCTGGGGTTGGGCTGACTTCATGCACAGGCTTCTTGATACCCCAGTAACTGGGATGTGGGGAGACTCTTGGGGTTTGAAGGGTTTGTCTTTAGCCTGTTACCTCAATTTGGATAGATTATTACCAAAATACTGTGCCGTTTCAGTTTTCTTGTCTAGGGGTTACTGTACCAGCTGCTCGCTGCTGTGCTTACTGCAGGCTTTGTATCATTCGCACTTTATAACCTGTTCCCTACTACTTATTCTTCCCATTCTTCTTTTATCTCTAACACAGTTCCTCTCAACTCACTCTCTCCTTTCCTCACCTTCCTGTTTATTCATTCTTTTGGTGGCCCCGTCTTATCAATTTGAAATTCAAAAAAGGACAGCTGCCTCCTTCCTGCATGAACTCTTGGAGCAGCCGCACATCCTTGCTAATGCTGACTGCTGTTAAATACCAGTATCCAAACAGTCATCTGATATGAAAGTCAAATGGGGCAGCTTGAATCGGGGAAAACACTGGCACCAGAAATCTGATAAAAAACACCTTGTGCATTGGTGATGTGAAAGGTGTTTGGCATATGTAGCAGTTTTTATCTGCCAGATGTTGCCTTCTGAAAACCTGAAGTACCCACTGTATCCTTCTTTGTTCCAGCAGCTCCTTTCCTACTGGCAGCCCATAGTAATTCCCAGTTTATTAATGGATTTTTTTAACCTGTTTAAATATTATTAAAATGCATTCAATTGTTTTGAGTAATTGAGAGACAGTGAATGTGTGATGCCTTTCAGGCAATGGGGATTGGGTTGGGATGCTACAAGCAGTAGAGAAATGAAAATCAAATGGAAAGAGATTCTTTCCTTTGTAGTGAGGTGGAAGGAATGGCAATATCTGCCTTTGCCTCATCGCTTCAAAGCCATGTTTGACTTGGTGAGGAAGGGGACAACAGCTGCTTGAGCAGGTATGTGGACTACCTCTGCAGTTGCCTGAGGGTGCACAAATGCTGAAGGCTTGCTACTGCCAAGGAGAGGTGACCTTGGTAGTCTGGTAACTGCTGGTTAACGGGTGTTTCTGAAAACAGGAGGACTGGGATGCAAAGGGAGTATCTGCACCTTTCCCACACACACATACACATCTGAAGCTTGTGTTCTTGCCAATAGTATGAGTATTTTTAAAAGGCCAAGTCTAGCAGGACTTGTAAATCACTGTCAGCCCTTGCTGAACCAGAGTGCTGGAGCCAAAACTGTGGGGAGAGAAATAGCATGGTTGAAATGTGCATAAAAATGAAGGGTGCCAGAGGAGCATACAGTGTGGGATGACTGGGAGAACTGATGGGAGTACAGAAAAATGTCTCTAAGCTTTTAAATGCATGATTTGGAAGTAGGTCTTCTTTGGTTCCGAAGTCTTAAGTAGGGGTTACTGGTTGACCACTGGGAAAGCCAGGACATAGATCCCAGTGTTCAGTGGCATCTAATTAGCATGTAGCTGTCATACCATGAGCTTTTGTTTCCTTCTACAGAAATATTTTCCTTTTGAAAATTTGATCAAACAAAACTATTAAATGCTCTGAAAAAAAAAAGTCAGTGGGAAAAGCAAAGACAAACCTTGGTCTTTCAGACTTATGTGAATAAAGCAAGTATTTTAAAGGTGCAGTGCCGGGGGAAAAGATGCATTTGTGAAATGATCTGGTGGTTGCATTTCTAAGAGCCTTTGTTAGCTTGCATTTATTTATATTGTGCAACACAGATGATAAAAATTTGTGTGTATTTTCAAAACAACCCATTTGTTCACTGCAGTGTTCAAGGTCATAACTGTTCTGGGTCTTTCTTGTAAACTTGCTGTTCCTGTTTATTGGTATTATTTAGAGCAAGCTGTCCGGCTGATCTGTTTTAGGGGCCAGATCCTGTCCGCAGGACAGCTCTGTCTAATCTCTCCTCCCTCCTCCCCTTCAACTGGAATAAAAATTGGTTATAAAAATTGTTACCTGCCACTGGCCTCTGAGTAAATTATTAAAATACTGCCCTCCATGTGTGCTGCCTCCCTTCGGATGCTCGGTAGTTGGGACATCTCTGAATTAAGTAAACTGCTTAATCTGCTGCAGATTGTTAATGAAGCATTTCTTGAAAACTGCTCACAAATTGCGTATATCCCTCCAAAGCTCACTGTGTGTGTTTGATAAGAAGACACAATTCACTTGTATTAGATATGACATGTGGAAGAGACTTACTCGACTGTCAGGTCATTCCACCTGGATGTTTTCAGCGTGTCTGAGATAGCAGAACGGGAGAGTGGGAGGAGGAACTGCTTGACACAGCAGAACACACATGGATTTTGAAACCAAAAGAGTGAGTTTTAGTTTGTGGGAAGTGTATCTTACGGCTTGAGGTAACTGGACATATCGTCTCAGCCTTTTTGCATAGTAGCTTAACTGTCTGCAAGGAAAGCTGTTCCTCCCCTCCCTGCCTTCCGTGTAAGGAGCAATCCTGTCTGACTTGTGAATAGCTGAGCCAAAACTACAAACCTGATTTAATTTTTCAGGCAGTGCTGAGCCTGCAAGGCAGCAGGATCATAAAGGACCCTTCCCCTACTTACTGCCTTTACCCCATCTCAGCTCATCTTTTTCCCTGGCAGATGCTGTGAGCTGATTTTATGCTTTAACTAATAGCACAGGGATTTACTTGCCCAATGGGTGGTCTCTAGCTGTCTTCTACCTTGTATTACCATTTAAAATCTAGTGTCCTCTGCCAAGGTCAGTGATAGGTCTAGCCTGCTTCAATCTGCTGCCATCCTCTGCTTTCAACAGCACTCAATTAGCCCAAAGTCATTACTTCAGACACCTTCTTCGCACTGTCTATGTCTATGCTAACTAATAGTCTTCTGCTGGAAGGCAACACCTCTGAATGAAGTGATGTGGAACAAGCTGTGTTCTTGTGCATGCAACCCCTCTGCATGTAACTCAGGCCACTGTGAAAATATTACTTAAATCAAAGATCAGTGATGTGTAGCTATCTTGGTTAACACCGAGTTATCCTTTCCTAAAAAGAAACCATACAAATCATCCTCTTGTTGCTAATAGAATAGTTTAGTCTTTCCACATCTTTAGTCTCCAAATATTTACTTCACTTTAACGAGGATTGCCTGATTTGCTAATAGTAGTAACAGGCACGGCACCATCCTGACCATGTACAGCACTTACACGCAGCATATGCTGTCTCTGATGTGTAGCACAGTGGATGATGTGCTCTTCATACCTGCATATGCACTGTGCTGCTGTTGTAGGCCAGCTCTGTGGTACGTGTTATAAAATGGTTTGCATCTGTTGTAATCTCCGTATCTGTCAGTGTTCTTTTATATGAGTTCAAGAATCCTTACCCATCTGAATTTGGGCAGGCTGGTGCAGGGGCTAACTGAAAGGAAGGTCTCTGGTAAGGAACCCTGTCTTTATTCAGGATGGGGAAAGCTGATCAGCTTTTTCCAGTGAACACGTACAGTTGCTCAGTAGTTAAATCAGCAATGACATAAAGGCCTTGCTTTGAAATTACTCTGCCTCAAATCCCTGATTTCTGTAAATATATAAATACTAACACCTTTATTGTGATCACCATGCCTAATAACATGACCTAGTAAGAACTTACTACTTTTGAACTTCAGGATGTTGCCTTTTGTATTAGCTTGGAATAAGATTTAAATATGAGGGGTTGCAAGAGCCAGATCTTTAAAGCTGATTTTTGTCTCAAGACCTCAAATCTGTTTCTTCCAAGATAAGACTGATACTTCCCCTATGAATGGCAGCAATAAAGGTCTGGAGAATATAAGCTGAGACAGCATCTGGACAGGAATTGCAGAGGACTCTTCCTGTAACCCTCTAGAGAAAAATAAGTCTGTGAAATAAGCTAGTAACAAGGTGCCAGCAGAGGGTTTCAAATAATGTTTGATGCTTTTGCCATGAACTGGAAGCTGTCCCTTATTGCAAAGCGGAAGTTACCTATAAGGCAATGACTAGATAAATAAGCAGGAGCTGCTACAGGCTTTATTGGTTTGGTGGATGGGTAGCAGTCACCTAAGCAGTGGCCTCCTGTCATACACAATTCCACCAGACATCTTTACAAGGCTGTAAATATATTGCACCGTTTCGCATACTCAGATAATGTATTTTTCCATACCTGAGGAGGGAGTTGGTCTTGTGTCCTCCCTATGCTTATGTAATAGTTGTGGCTTTCCTGTCCCATCTTCACAAGGAGAAAGCGTGACATACCGTCAAGGTTTGCCCTGGCCTGTGATTGCCTCTGCCTGTTGCTCTCCTTTATCGTTTTCTTTCCACCTCTCTTTGCCAGAAACATGTGGTTCTGGGATTGCCCCTACGAGCTATAGCTGGTGAATCCTCTGCTCCCTCCCCTACCAGTGCAGTCTGGGCCAGTCGTCTGCCCCAAATTAGCAGATAAGCTGATTGGATCTGGAGAGATGTGAAGAACTGCAGGAGAACATAGTAAGTGGACAGCAGTGTATCGCAGAGAGAATCTAATATTGATAAATATAATTTTTTCTCTCATCCATATTTTGTAAGTTTCTAAGTCATGCCAGTGTGAATAAAAAACATGTTTTTTTATTCAAATAAGCAAACACTGCTAGGGTACGTAAGGGGAGAAGATAGATAAAGAAAAGAATGATAATGCTCTTATAATTAAGCAGGTTTGTTTGTCTGGATTGCTGTGTTTAGTATAGAAGATGCCAGTTCAGACAAGTTATTGCCTCATTAGAGGGATTGGAAGACAGGTAAGGAGAACAGGACACAAGAACAGCTTTCTCAAGAGATCAGAAAGATTGATTACCTTAAAAAGGAAGCATGTAAGAAATGATAGGAGTATACACAACAACTAACCAGTGGAGAAAATAGAGGCAAAAGAAACTTCTAATCTTGTAACACAAGAGCAAGAAGATGTTCATTGAAATTAGCAATTAATTACCTTAAAGATGATAGAATAAAATCAGCACAGTATGAAGTTGAATGCTGAAGAATGGGAAAGCTGTAACAAGGCTATATGAAAGAAGTAGCTGGATGTGAAGAGGGACTGCATGTTTGAGACAGATTTTTTTAATAATAAAACCTAAAGTTTAGGATGTGATGTACAGTCTTGCGATACAGGTTTGAAGACAGTTTCTATTCACTTGTGTTGATTTCCATCTCCCTTCGCAACGCCCAAGGGGAATGCAGAGGTGACAAACCGTGGCTATCTTGTAAACCCTTGAAATGCCGGATCACCTCTAAATTACAGAATGAGAGGTTTGGGCTTTGCTGGCACCTCACAAGGCACTCCTCAGTATGTGTGATAAGAAGAAATCTGAGAAGCCCATCAAAGGCACTTCAGGACTGCAGTTCCTTTGCAGCTGAAGATCAATCCTCTCAGGACAGGGTTGGGTTTGCATTGCTGTGTCCTGCTTTCTCCGTCCCTTTTTGCTGGCACCAAAGCTGCAGGGCTTGCTGCTTTCCTTCCTGGACAGTACTGTTGTCCGAAAAGCGGATTCGTGCCCGGCGTGCAAGTAACCAATTCCACACGCTCAGGAGAGATATTGTTTTATTCAGGCCTGGGTGCTCGGCGGACTTGCCACAAATCAAGCACACCTGGTCTAATCACCTTTCTGTTTATATCCATGCTTCTCATACATATTTTAAATTTCTCTTTTACATATTCATTAAGTTTCCGGGAACTAATTATAATATTACATCATCCTAGACACATGCGCACTAAAGCCTTTAGGGTCTTCTTGAGGGTCTCGGGTGGTCTCTGGTGGTCAGTAGGGTAGTGAACTTTCTGTGAACTTGTCCTTCCTTCTCCTTATAAGGTTGCAACTTGTCCCCGAGCCATACTTGGATTGCTTTTATTTATGGTTTCCATAGTCGAAGTTAATTATCACTAGAATCTAACAATGCTTCTAGGATACACAATTTATACTAGTTACAATTCCACACACTTACAAACACAACACCTGTTAGTTACCTAATTCTAAGCAACAAATCTTCATTGTTTAGAATTAAAGAAGCGAGCAGTATGGAATAAGAGGTACTGTAACAGACTATACCTACTGCATCAGTACTATGACTCCCCAGCCAAAGTTGTCCTGCTGGGTCAGAGCGGCAGAGTGGCTTCTTGCCTTCTCTAGCACAGCAAAGCAGGTACGAGTTGGGTTTGTGTGAGGACAGTGAAAATATCTCTGAGTCAGGCTGCCCTGAGAGGAAAATAGCGATGAGCAGAAAAGCTGAGGGAACATTTTATCACCCGTGAATCATTGTTCAAGATCAATGGTAAACTAGAGGAACTGGAAATGGGACTCCTCTGCAGAAAGTCCTTGATGCCCCAAGGAGAGCATTTCCAGAGGCATCTTGGTGTGGCGGCAGAGCATGCAAATACATTCCAAGCAGATGCGTTTGCTGTCTCTGGAAAAACAGTGCCATAATTGTTCATAAATATTTGAAAAACAAAAGCCTATCTGTTCTTAGAGAGGGTGTTTCAATAAGCCTTCAGCATCTACAGCCGCATGTGACCAGCTGATTGTCCTGTTTGTTGGCTAAGGAACTTGGCTGTACTGTACACGTATGACGATTGGGTTTTGGTTTGGGTTTGGGTTTTTTTGCACAAAGAACAAAACCAGAGAAACAATTAAAGTGAAAGTTCATATAGCAACAGAAATGTATCTGTACATTGAGAGGTAACGACTTTATGGGAGCTGTGTGGATGTTAGGACTTAACAGCTACTTGCTTGGAAAGGGGTTCATTTGCATCGGGATATGATTGATGGTCTTTTCAAAATCCAAAAAAGCACAGGTTTTCCCTTACAACTTTGTGTTGTATGAATTGAATGTTAGATGCTTTCTGACTGAATGTTATAAGTGTACTGTTAGTAGAAAATAACACTTTTACAGGTGGTGTATGCTCTTGTCTTTTTGCAGCTAGGACCCTATTTTCCTTACACTAGGATTCTCAAATATCTGCAATGAATGGTTATATTCTGTTTAATACGTCAAATATCCTCCAAGAAGCAGTGAAGTAGTTAATGATTTAATTTAGTCTTTTGCAATGGATGATGCAGATGACTTACATCCAGAAATTAAAATGCTGAGAGAGAGCATCATCCTATGGATGTGGAAATGTGGGTTCCTTCCCCCACAGTAAATGCATAATTTACTAGATGCTGCACTGTATAGTTAACCAAGGAAAACATTTATGTGACAAATAAGTTGAGGCCTAAGGGTATGACTGTTTGAGCCAGGATGTCTCATCTTCCTCCATATCCCTTTATTACTTGCAAACCTTTTTCCTCTGCATTCATCTCTCCTCCCAGCTGCTGTGCTGTTTTCTTACTGATGCCGTGGTATCATTTCAGAGCAGAATGGGAAAGAAGAGTAAAACTGAAGAAATTCTTTCTGCTTCAGAACACTAGCATTTATGTTTGTTGTAAGTTCCAGCTAGGGACTTAATTTAGTGCTTGGGATCAAATATCAATCTTTTCCTGTAAATTAACCTATACATGAATATAATTTCTTAGAAATGTCATGCTGGTGGTATGTATATTGAAAATGGGTATGTCCAGCTTTCACTTCATAGATTCAAAAGCATAAGCTTACTTTTTTATCTGTTGAGTAATGAATTCATTTTTATGTAGAGTAAAGCATGCATAATTTAAAAATGACATTAACTTAGTTGATAGCCCATAGCAGCTTTGGAAAAAAAAAAACCCAGAACTGTTGTGTTCTTCCTACTGGGCAGCTGGAAGCAGGCTGGTGACTTGGTGTGTTCTTTGCTACATGGCCAATTTAGAGGGGAGCTGGAGGGTTGCCTTCTTGCAAATTGTGGATCCGCTAGGTATTTTTAGCATGGTTCCACTGAGTCACTTACTGCATAGCAGGCCTGTATTGTAATCTAATGAGGATCTTTCTAATAACTTCCATTACCGAAACATTTGAATGTGGGAAGGAGGTGAAAGTAATTGGATTGCAATAATTAAATCATCCAATGTGATTACCTTCAAAAGGTTGTGTGTTTATGCTTCCCGAATGCAAACGGGAATCGATCAGTACAAGAAGCACTGAAGCTGCATCTGTTCTGGAAGGAAATCATTTGGTGGGGTGTGGGTGGGGTCTGCAGGTTAGAAAGAGGGATGATCATTTTATTACCCCAAAGCTCTGTAAGGAAGACTGATGCACAGGTCTTAATGAGGGAGTTAATTTTGAAACTTTGCTTGAAAAAAATCCTAGTGTGGTATAACACTCGTTGTTTAATAATTCCCAAAGCTGTAGGTTGATGCTCACTGAGAACTCCAGCCCTGCATTTACCTGCATTTGCAGATAAAATCAGCTTCCCTACAGCATTTATGCTGGAATGTGGTGTAGTCACTGCACTGCTTCATATGATACATGATGAGCAGTGCTTTTGTGGAGCTGGTGAAGACCTGAGGCAGCTCAGCTCTCTGAACCTTGTGCTAGTAACCTCAAGGTAACAAAATACTTTTCTGTGGTTGTGACTTCTGGTTCATTTTTTTTGGTCTCTCGTTACTTGCCCAAACTTGCTGCAGTGGAAACTGGTCAGAATCTGATTTTGGTCCAGTACCTGAACAGCAGAGCATGCACTGCTGCCAGGCATATGTGCTCAGGTAACTGGAGAAATCACTGAACTGCATTGCTTATTGTCCAGAAAACTGAAAAATGGGTGGAAACTGTTTCACAGCTAAGTAGTAAAACTGTCATATCGCTATCATTTTTTTTGAGTCATAAAAATCCATTTCTCCTGAGATTGTCTCCTATGAATCTTTGTTTTCTAGTCACTTCCCACAAAATGCCCAAAAAGCCCTCTATGTAAACCAAAACTGTGTTAAATAAAGTGGTGTCTCTTTCTCTTAGGTCTAAGTACTGCTGGTGATTATAACAGTTTTTCCCTGACAAACCCATGCAATTCTATAGCCGCATATAACCTACCAAAACTTTGACATTTTCCCTATTATGCAATATGCATTTGCATTTAGTTTACGGCAGCATGAATTAAATGGGGAAATATCTTGAGTTATGGTTTGAGTTAGGATGTTATGTAAGCTTTGCGTGAAAAAATTCCTGCCTATGGGTCCGTCTGCCTGCTTGCTTGGCATACTGTTTTGTGCAATGTTTTTTTCTGAAGATAGGTGGTAAATGTAGAGTACTTCCAAGTTTGCAGTTTCTTCCCTAGTGTACCATTGCACTGAGCTTCATTGCAAGACTTTTCCACCGTTTTCCTCCTAAGCAGAAAAGAACTAGTAAAGCGCTCTGCGAGGTCATTAACCTCTGAGCTTAGTTTGCACAACACTTCAGTAGCTCATTCCCTGTCTTCTCTGGCGATGTTGGCTCAAAATGAGATTATGCATGATCAAAACTTTTATATAACATATATACTTTAATTTTTGTAGGATCCAGGGTCTTGCTGGGGTCCATGGCAAGAAACTATACTAGTGACTCTGAGAATGGATTAGGCAAGAGACATTCCCAGGGAAGGATTACGAAGGAGAGCAAATAAGACTCTTTTGATTTAATAAGTAGAATCATTAAAGGTAGCAAAAATCAGATTCATTGCCACCAGCTGATGGTCAAAAAAGTCCATGAGTGAACCCCCATTTCTCCCCTACCCTACTCTTTGCACCAGACTGCAGGGTTGCTCCTGAGGTCCCTGTTCAGCATCAGGTGGGTGCCTGCATTGTAAATTCTGCATCTGGCGGCATTGTTGTGTGGCAGAAGGAGAAATGAGAAGTCTGGACTTTTATCGGCCCATGTCTGACAAGTGCTGTGTAGATCGTTATCATGGAGATTGCTGTAGTGATGATCACCTAAAACATACTCTGCTAGCCTGGATATGTATAAAATCAAAGCAGTGGAGTTTTGTATCAGTGGATGGGATTGACAGTGCACTTGAACATTCAAGGACTCATCAGACTCCTTCCTCCTGCACAGTTGGTGCCTGCGCTAGTGCTGCCAGATCCAGCTGCCTCCACATGGTTTTCGGTGCACTCCCTGTGCTGTTCACATCTAGGACTGCGTGCAGCCGTTATTTGGTTCGTCTCCCTTGCAGTGATCATGTTTCTCTGGTGCTTCTGAGCATTGTGCACGAGGGTTGCTGGACTGGCAGCAATGGCAGTGGCATTTCGGATACAACAGTGGGATGTCAAAAGTGTTGGGAGCTGGCTCAGATTCCTCTTGAAGCCAGACCTTACCGCTCCTAGGCTTTGTTGCAGGGCTTGAGGCATACAGAGTAAAGAGTACAATTATTGCTCAAAAGGCTTTTATTTCATAGGAAGCCTGATGCTTGAGTTACAGACTGAGGTTACAATAAAAATATTGTATCTTTTAGAAATGCCCTTATGTAATTGCTGCTAAGAGAGAACCTCTCTAGAATAGCCCTGAAATAAAGCTCATTCTTCAAAACTCTTTAATCTTTTCCCTGACACATTGTCCCCCTTTCCTGAACTAGTCGCTCTTGCACTTCATTTTAAAAACCGAACCTGCCCTTTTGTAATATGAAAGAACCTACAACAGATCTGTGATGTATAGCTGTACACCGTCTCATAGTCTTAGAAAGAGTCCAGTGAGTAAACCCTTGATTAGTTCAGTTTAAATCACACATTTGTTCATCAAAACCAGTGAAAACAAGGTAGAACCTGGAATGTGCCCCAAAATCGTAGGGTTTCTGCAGAACCCTCTGTCAGAGTTGTGTGATGGGCTTTGTGGGGACTAGCATGGGTGAGCCTGAGAGAGACAGTCATGCACTTCCCTGGGTCTTTGGGGTTAGGTTTGGGAGTGGGGGTGGTGTGGAAGTGTTGGGGTTATGGGTCGGGTTGGTTTTGTTTTAATTTTTTTTCGGGAGGACATAGGATGAGGACCTGTTGGATAAAGCCCAGAACTGATTTCGACTTTTGCTTTCATATATTTTCTTTCAAAATTTATCAGAGAAACAAAACTCCTTGTCGCTGGTAGTACACTGGCAGTGGTTCATGAGCTGCTGCAAAATGTGAAAGATCTTTTATTCTTTCAGAAAATCCCAGTAGCAGCTCATGTCATTAATTGGTGGGAGCCAGAATGTCTTCACATCTCTTGCCCACAAAAGTCCCTGGAGAAGTTGGGGGGTTTATAGTACTGTAGTATCTTTAATGCAGTTGTTAAATATCTTTCCTTATCCCACTTCTAATTACAATGTCTCTCTGTTAAAGGGAGTAAAACTGTCAATGCTGTACTTGGACTTCAAATACTACTATTGTCATGTTTATTTAATGACAGCAGATAAAGCTTTTTCTGTTTCCAATGCAGATATTTAGTTTCCAGAGAGACATGGCTTTTGAATACTTCTGAATTGTCTATTATTGGATATTTAGGAACAGGTGGAGTTTTTAAATTTTTTGTTTCAACACTAAAGAAGACTTCAATATATTGATGGTGAGAATATGTGCTAATACTCCATTTGGTGTGCCTGAAACCTCACAGACTGCACTAACCCTAGATATAGTATTATCCTAAGTTCTTTTCCTTTCTGCTGTCAACTAAATAGCTAGATGAGCATTTTAAAGAATTTTCCAGAATAGTTTAGTGTCTTCCTTTTCCAATTTGGAAACTGTTTTGTAACAGTGTTAAATCAGCTCTGTGGTTAGGACAGCTGACAGAAGGGGATGTCTTTATTTTTAACCACATAATGTCATTTGCATTGATGACCTACCTCTGTTTCCCAAGGAGCAGTAATGCGCACGGGGCAGGCTTTGATCTCTGGATGAGCCTGATACAACTTTAGAAAGTGAGAGATGAAAATTGCTGTACCAGGTGCTCACTACAAATAGGAATAACACTCATTTCACACCTTGTACTGGGTTTGATGCTTACACCTCTTGGTCCCTCAGCAAGACAGGATATCAAAAAAACCCACAATATGTGGTCCAAGGTATATAAAATAATGAGGATTATGTTAAAATGCCATTTAAAACAATTTCCTGAAGCCCAAGAATACCTACAAAATATTGTAGTAAATTCTACGTATTGAGGATTAGCTCTGCTCTGTTTTACAGCTGGCATATACCTGGGGCATGAAGGTAATAGTGTGTTACGCAAGTGCACTTCAGCAAAGAGAAATGTTTAAAAAGGCAGGAGTGAGGAAGGAAAACATTCACAAACAGGAGAGGAGTATGGGTAACTGACATATCGGATCTCTTTGCTCACACTGTACAACTAGAACCGGTGGGTTTATGGATATTCTGGAGAAATGGAATGGAATATCATAACTTGTTTCTCAAGGTAATGGTGGCCTTGGATCTCCCTACAACAGAGTTCACAGTATTGCAACATGGAAACATCTTGGGACAGTGCTTAGACATGTCTAATACGTCTGTACTGTATGCAACACCACTATTTGTCTTTTCCCTTAATTTTACGCAAGGCACCACGGACAAAAGACAAGAGCCCTGCCTTTGAGTCAGTCCCAGAGACTCAACTCTACAGCTCCAAGCGACACCCAGTTTTCCAGCAGTGAGATGGCAAGAAGCTCAGGCCAGAGTAGGTACCGAGTGAGAATCTTGCATCCTGCCCGGCAGCATTGTGCAGGCTTTCACGGAGCACACTGCAACCTAAAAGCACAAACTAGGATTTGTATGAGCAAAATGTCTTTGTCAGAAAGAAGATACCATGGCACATACCACTGATTGAAGTTTCTGTAGATGGTGAAGCACAGAGCTGCCGCGCTGAGGTGGATGTGTTACCATTGACGTAGGCACCTCTGTGAGTAGAAGGTGCTCAGATGAAGCCTACCTCCTGACCACGAGCACAGCCTAGCAGTGTGTTTGAGACTTGCCAGTACAACCACAGCCACCTGGACTTGAGCATAACAGGGAGAAGCAATTTTTCTTTTAAAATATACATTTTTCACATCCTCTTAATATATGAAGACATAGCCTGTCTTTTGCACGGCAGAATTATTTCTGTATAGCCTGTCTCATTTAAAAATAAATCATCTCTGTTATGAAAAGACTAGAAGAGTATCCATCGATTTGACAGGTTCTAAAAGTCTTTCCAAGCCAATTCACTGACAACAAAATGAAGGGACAACTCATTTCCATGGTGATGCTGACTGAATCACTCTAGAGCAGTTGAAGAATGGATCCTGACCTGGGTGGGTGCTGTGTTTAAGTCCAGTAACCATGCAACCAGCAAGTACTCTTTGTGCTATATATCCATAAAAAAGCTTCTTTTCGTTCATGCTTGGTTTTTTGCTTTGCATTCTTTAGAAGCTTCAAAAGCTCTGGGTTTCATGTCTAGTGGGTGGTATTGTGTTCAGAAGTATACAAAAATGTGCAGAACTGCAGCTGAAAGAAAGACACTCTCTTCCAAGTGCATTTGGCTTCTCCCAAGTTCAGTTGGCGCAGTTTGTTCTTTAGCCGGAATCTACTTTGAGAGGAAGTTACCCAGAAAAGTTTAATCAACAGAAGTCAGTTTTTCTTCTTTCAATAAAATGCCTTATATAATCCAGTGATCTTAAGAGAAGAAAATCATGAGTCATCATTTTCTGACGTAAGGAAGAATTTTCATGCTTTTACATCAGCTTATACATAGATATTGGAATTCCATTATAATGCTTAACATAACTTTAAAATGCTTGTTTTAAAGAAATGCATAGTAATTGTCCTTAATTTTAAAATGAATTGTTTACAAGATCTTTTTTTTTCCTTTGTTTAAAATTATTTACTGGGGAGATAAGTATTTCTGTAACGAGTTACATGAACTGACTTGCTGGTAATGTTCTCTTTCACGCACCTTAGAGTTAGATAACATCCTTTCAGACTCTCTTTATTCTTAGAATGCTTTGTTTCTCATTTTGCATGAATTAGTCATTGAATGGAAATATATTTGACTACGTAATGAAATGAGCATACTATGTGCCTATAGAAGAGACCTACACTGGTAAAAGTAGTTTCACTCTTACCTAGGAACCTCCACCAGTTATTTGTTGTTTTTTGTTTTTTTTTTTTAAACTTAAGCAGAAAATATTTTTGTTTCAATATCATTCAGCTAACAGTCTTAACACTGACATAATTGTCAAATCAATTAGTAAGTCTGTAGTGGGTACAGTTTAAAAAAAACAACAAAAACAACCCAAAGCATCCAAATTATTGCCATTTTTGCAAATAAAATTGATTTTTATTTCCTCTAGCTTTTGAAAAATCTTTTCTTGTACATAGTCCTTTTTTTAACAAGCTAAATAATCTGTACTATGTTGTACTAGATTTATTATTTGCCAGAACCTTAAAGTGGAGAGGAGAGGTGAGGCAACCTTGTCAAAGCCTGGGAGTTTTGAAACCGATAGCACTGAATATATGGAAAGACAAGTCTCTCACAGGATATTGGTGCACCTCCTCAGGGCTTTCATATTGAGTTACTTCAGCTCCCTGCGATTCATCCCATTATTTTTTGTGCACACTCATTCATTCCCATAATAATGTTACTTGTCGAGGATAAACACATTAGTAAGAGCTCACCTGTTTGGGAAGCAGAGTGGCTGATCTGCTTCCAGAATTACAGTGACCACCTTTTTAGCAAAGGTGGACTCCTTTGGGGGGACCCTGTTCCAAATATACAGCCCTGTGGCAGTGAGCATCTTCCCAGGGTTGTGTGCTGATGTCCAGACGCAGAGTGCCCCTCTGACAACAGCTATGGTTAGCTACAGTGAGAAATCACAGAAGGATTTGGTCCTATCGTTATCGACAATACGATAGTGTTGTTATCAGCTGATGAATTGTCCCTGAAAAAGTATCCGTGATTTTGCTTCAGATCTGCTGAAGAGCTGCTGATGTGTTTGTTGCAAAAAGGCAATTAGACTTAGGAGGTAGTTATACTGAATTTTGTATGTTTTGAGTAATTTGTGAGTGCTTTCTAACCATGGGACTTGCTGACCCAGTGAAATATTAGTTTTTCACAGAGCGACATGCTGTGTCAAAGTGTATGCCTGAGACATTTCTAAAATGATGCAGCTTGCGTAGTGCCCAAATACGCGGGTCTCTGAATTTTTTCTGAAAAATGGGTTTGGATGCAGGGCAGGATGAGCAGAAACCTGATTTTGGATATATGCAACCCAGGAACACATAGTGGTGCAGCTCTTAGCTTTGAAGTTTGCGGGATAGATAACTAGTTCTTGAATTGCTTTATTATGTTGCATGGCATCTCTGTTCAGACTCGATTTGTGTATGTAATGTCTTAGATCAATTTAAATGATAGGATATGATATGATATTAATGTATTGCTCTAAACTTTTACTGGCTGAAAAGGGCTGAAATCTGCTTTTCCATGAAAATGAGGTAACAGTAGGAATGACCATCTATAAACTATATTTCCACATGTTTCATGAACTGGAAGGAGCCATTTCTTGCTTGTTTTTTTTCCTTAACATTACCAAGTGCAAGTTATAGACTTGCTACAGGAAAATAAGGCTTATGTTTAACAATAGTTTTTTAGATCTCTCTTGTACCTACTATTGCATACTAACTTTGGTGAAAAAGACTAAATAGAAGTGGATGACGGGTTAAAATCTAACATGATGCTATCTTGGATAACTAAATTTTCTAGAGACGGTTAATATATTTGGTGTAAATCAGTAACGCATCGAATACAGTATTATATGGAGAGTTTACTAGTTAAAATTGGAGATTATAAGGATTTGAGGAACAGTAAGGCAGGTTACAGTTGGCTGTAATTGAGATGACAGTGGACTATGCAGGAACAAGCAGGAGATTACTGGTTGCTTGCTGCTTTAACTGGTGCCACTGTTACTAGGCTTGTTTTGATGAAATTAGCTGATGACCTAAAGTTAAAAGAGAACTTAAATTAGAAAGAGGCTTCAGAGATTGGACCAAAACAAGTGGATGACACTGAGGACTGAGATAACAAATATTTAATGACCCAGATGGTACATCAGTCCAGATCCTCTGCTCAGGAAACATGCAACAAGCACCTCAAGTGTGAAGGGCACGGATTGAGTGACAGGGAGCTGCCAGTACTATGTGATTATGAGAAAGCAAAACTAATCCTGAGATACATTGGGAAGGTCTTCTAGCAGCAAGGAAACCACTGATGTGTTTGTGGAGAGGCCTGGAGCACTGCATGGTTCTAGGTGCCTCTGGTTGAGGACGGCAACTCCTCCAAACTGACAGGGCAGAGGACTAGTTTGGCTTCTTCAGCCTGATGGTCAATGGGCATCTGATAGCACTCTGAGTACGCTGAGAAGAGGGGAAGGTCCTGAAGCTGAAGAGCTCATTGTTGGCACAAATGGACATAATCTTAGTAAATAGAAGCTGAAAATCTCAGAACCTCATTCCTTTGCTTAGAGGTTTTCCTGAAGCAGCACAATGAAACAACAGGCAGCAGATGGACCAAGGCCTACCCTGAGAGCAGGGGGAAGGCTTCTGCAGGGGACTGGATGGGCTGATACAGGTGTGTTTTCCTGGGCTACCTAGGGTGTCCCAAATCCTCATCTGAGGCATTGAATGAACAGTGGTGTTCCAGTCCTTGGGAAAGGCAAAGAACAAAAAGCCATAGCAGTTTCCAAATACTGTTGTGATGTGTTCAGCCAAGATGTTGAGTACTACATGGAACCAAGGAATGGGCTACCCTCATCACCTTACAGAGGTTAATCTGAGGTTGATGCATAAGGCTGCTGTAGGAGTTCGCATGTTTATTTTCCCTCTCAGCAAAATAATTTAATTTTGAAGAAGGTCTTGTGCATTCATTGTCGCCACTTTGTTTTCATTCATGGTTACTTTTTCATTTTTCCTCACATGTGCGTTGTGTTTTTTCTTTTGTAGAACAGTTCGTGTCTGGCTGAAGAGAGACAGTGGGCAGTACTGGCCCAGCATATACCATGCAATGCCATGTAAGTATAAGGAGATGTTCACTATCTACTGTGTATTTGCAAAATGGCTTTTCTGGTTTTGATGAAACTTCATGTTTATGACCATTTACAGGCTTACCACTCTGTATTAAATATTACTCTTGAACAATTCTCTTAGTTTCTCTGAAGCTTTACCAAGTTGCATGCTAATGCTTCTGAGAGGCATCAGGGATTACAGCAGCAAAAGGATATGGATATGCTAGCAAGGGATGAGTATTTAATGCAAACATAGATTAAAAAATGTGGGACCTCAAAATGTAGTCTTGCATTCTGCTACTAATGGAGTCCATAAAACTTTGTAAGTCTCCAGTATAAATCACTCTGCCCTTCCTACTGAATGTGCTCAGTCCATTAGCGTGCAATGGCAAATGGTTTTATTTGATCAGAACTTAATATCCTGCAGCAGCTAATATGATAGAGAGGATACTAGACAGGGAAGGCAGCTCTTCCAGTGAAGAAGCAGAATCATTCTACCCCTGCAATTAAATGTGGAAAACCAAGTCCCACTGATGAATCCCTCCAATATGATCTGCTGTATGTCTCCTCTCCCAAAGAGGGAAAGTTTCTTTAAAAGAAACTGCAGATCGATGTCCAGTTTTCCAAGAGACAGTTGAAGAAATCACAGCCCTAGCTGTTTGTCATAACCCCTGTGGTTGAGTGGAGGAGTATAACTCTGCAGGTCACCAACAGCAGAGGTATGCTGATGCTCTTCAATCAGCTTCAGATGTGCTGGGTTAGCCTGTCTTTGGAAAGCTTATGAAGCTGACCTTAAATCCAGTTTGGGGAGCATTTATCAAGTCCCATCGAGGTGTTCTTACTGTCTGGAGAAAGAATTATTTTAAGCCAAGATAGCTAGATCTGGAAGAGACATCTGTCTCCATGATATGTAAAATATTTAATAGATACAAGTTTTAGTACCACAACAACATCAGCTTGGGACCCTAGAGTGGCCATGATGTTTGACTGCCTGCTCTAAGAAAGCGTTCATTTGGTAGAGAGGAGGATCTCTCTTCTTCCTTTGGTGACAGACTAGCTCATAAGAATATGTCAAGCCTCAAAGGTACTTTCTGCTCAAGATTTTGCACAAAAAGGTATTGGAAACCAGTTAATGATGTGGCAGTCTGTGGAGCTCTGTCATGATCACTAGCAGTGGCCTGAGTTCCCTTGACCTGTCCTAAGAGTTTTGCTTTCCCCAGTCAAACTGTTACGAAATTGCTATTTTAGCAGTTTGGCAATGATACTTCTCTTTTTCCATGTGATGTTTTTGCATACATTTGCATTTTAAAATCTTGTTAGCTCCTCCGCTGGTCTTAGCAAGGCTGCATTATTGCCAGTAATAACAGCTTCGCTGGAAATGATGGAGTAGATCCAGACCCACTCAAAGGGGACTATTTTAAAGCTCCTTCATAAATTTGAACACCTGACACTGCTCCTTCACTTAGAAGGCTGGTAAGCTTTTGAGCCATGAGATACTAAAATTATGCTGTGTTATTCACCAATTTCAAGAATGATCAGGTATAATTAACGACTGGAACAATGCCAGTAACATTGTTATCAGCCATGGCTTTAAGCTTGGAAATCGTAGGAAGGGCTCTGAGTCAGCCTCTGCGCAGGTCTGCACTTGACTGGAAATGATAATTTTGTCTGTTTCTGTGTGGATCACCTTTTTGATGGTCCTCTGCTTTAGGTTCATATTGGTTTTTGTTGTCTAGAGAACAACAACTGCCCAGAGGTTCTCTGTGTAAAAATGTAGTTAGGCACGATGGTGCCTTTGTGCTGCTTAGCAAGCTGTGAGTGGTGGTCCCACCTATAGATACACCGTTAGCATGACTCGTGACTTTGGTTACAGTGGTGTATGACCCACACCCTTTTATGATTTGGTATCAGGTAGCCTTAATAATTGAGCTTGCGCCCTGAGTGCTCTGGGAGATGAGGAGGATGAGGAGTTGGGCTGAGTAAGCCGTCTGCTTTGGTCAAGCTCTGCACCCAAATGGGGCCATCAATGCATTCTGAACTTGAAACCCATTAAATACCTGAAAAAAAGATCAAGATTGTAGATCCTTTCTGAGTAGGGACACTTGCTGCTGTTTAGAGGTGGGATTTCCCTAATTACGAAATTTTATGCCCTGCCTATGGGTGTTTCTGTAGTTGGAAAATTCTGGAAAACATGGTGGCCACATTTTTTATCATCTCCTCTAGCCCATGAGAAAGAAAGAGCTGTGGGTATTATACACGCTGTTATATCATCAGTAAGGCAAACTAGGTAAGCTGGAAACCTGGCTAACATGATTCCTTCACGCCAGCATTGTCTCAACAACTGTATTAACAACAGACCTCTGACGAGCAGGTTAGCCCTCCTCATGGTTAGATGTGTAACCATGGTTACACATGTGCAACATGGATTACAGATGTGTAACCATGGTTAGATGTGTGACTTTTGGGCAGTGTCTGTACAGGAGAAAAAAACCAACTTAGTAGACACAAATTTATAAAAGGGAAAGGAATTGTAGTCAAGAGAAGTAAACTTTGCCAAAAAAAAAAAAAAAAGCCACCCAAAAAGACCCAAACCCAACCAAACAAAAACCTCTCACAGATGTGGAACAGAGAAAAGGATTTATTGTGGTGAGGAACAGTGGAGTATCCAATCTTTGAGGCAGATAATACACTGTCTGTCTTATGATGGTTTTCATAGCTAACACTTTGCTTTAAACAGGAGGGTAAAAAAAATGCAAAGCAAAACATGTTCCTTTGGTCTTAAACTATGGCACTTTTAGGCACTTCAAAGGGGGGGTCCCTGAAAATGCAGGCACAAAGTTTGTATTTGTCTTCTATTTCTGTCAGTCTCTAATAAAGGTGACACACTGTTGAGAGCATGAAGTATATAATTGGGCTTTTCCTCCATAATTAATTTTCCAAAGGCTAAAATCAGTTTGTATTTGCCCTGTATTTAAGATAAAGACTACAGTCAGACTTCTGCATCAGTAATATCCTGCCTGTCCTCTGTAGTAGTTCAGATCAATCTTTTTCCAGTCTGAAATCCAAACCATAGCTACGTTCTGAAGTAGAGGGCCTTTGGAGTGCTATTTTTCCTGGCTATTATTTTAAAAGGATCTTAAACATCTTGGAAGTGTAGAGTTTGAGGTTTTTTGGTTTGGTTTTTTTTTTTCCTTTTTTTTTTTTCCCCCCCTCCCCCTCTTCTTAATGAGCCTAAGTGCTTAAGTATCTGAATGTCATCTTATTTTCACTAAAGCATAAGCTGCTGCAGTCCTGTTACTATTGGCATCACTTTAACTACATTAGTGTAGCTAGTGTGGACATAATTTTAGTGCTGACATCATAATATTTCCAAGAGCACATGTTACTGAAGAATTCCCTTAGGAAAACAATTATAGCAAAATAAGTATCTTTACACTGCTGTGACTGTGTACACACGGGTCTGGAATTTAGAAGTGACTTTTTTGTAATCAGCCCATGTCAATCAGTTGCTTGCACCTTTTGTGTCTGAAGTGTTTCAGGCTATTTGGGAAAAGCATACTTCAAATAGCTAATTTACCTGAGACTTTTTCTCTGCAAGCTGTTTATTGCCTTCAGAATCACAAGTAGCTCTTTCAATGTATGCACAGTGTCTAGCGTTTGAAAGCTTATATGTAGAATATGCCCGTTCTGGCATTAAGTGCCTTTAAAAGGATTTGATGTTTATTCTGCTTAGAATTGCTTTTTTTTCCGGTCTGTTTTTCCTACAAATGTCTCGTTCTGCTACAACCCTAGAAGCCTCAATATAATAGCAATGCACCACCATCCAAAGGCATGATTCGAGTTTGCCTTTTCTGAGGAAGAGGTATAGGAAGGAGCAATTTTGTCACTGTTGGTAGCCCTAATTTAAGTGTTTCCCTTCTGGCAGTTTCCTTGAACTGAACCCTTTTCTTTGATTTAATTCAGTCAACCCGTCCAGGAAAGAATAAATCGAGGTGCCTGCCTGGATGTGGATCTGGTAGGCTTTCTGCTTGAAGTTGGTTGTCATTTAGAAAGTGTTTCAAGGGGGAGTCAATACTGAAGGTAGAACAAGTTTTGTTAAACAGTCAACATACTCTCCTCTTCTTCATATAGCTTTGCAACCAACTAAACTATCGATGAAGATTTGCTGAGCTATGGACTATTTAATCCTAGGTGAGACATTAAACAAATTGAGAATATACCAAATATATGGTACTGCTAAAGAGAGGACTCCAAGCTCGTCAGTAACAAAAACACCGCGAGTAATCACAATAGAGAGTAGAAACCAACAGGGGGAAAAAAGCAGAACTAAAAGCACATCTGACTGTACTCTATATTTATCACAAGAATATGGTTTAAAAAACAGTCTTATCACTATCGAAGGAGCAAGAATGCCTGCCCCTAGCTGCAGTTGGCAATTGCTGCTGAATAATGATGCCTGAAGGTTTCTGTTGGGACAGCAGGACTCCCAGCTGCAAGCTGCTGTGTTGAGCAATAAAAACGATCCCTGCCTTCTGAATGCAACTTCACAGTTTCTCAATTAAACCAGGCATAGCTCTTGAATTCTTGCAAGAAAACTCTGGGTTTACCCGTGATGTGAACCTTGCCAGATCCTCGAGGGAGCATAGTATAACTGATTTTTGTGCAATTTAAGAGTATACCCTGATGTTTATTAGAGTAATATTGATATAATAAAACAATGGCTAGTTTTCAATACAGTCTTTTATTTTGGCCATAGTATGTGATGCTGTCATAGCACTGTCTGTGGTGAAACTAGAGTAGGGGACGGTTGGACTCATAGTCCTTAATGTTGGCTGATATGTTGATTCCTACAGGTTAACTTTCTTACTGCAGGTATAGGATGCAAGCCTCTGACATAATACAGTGTTTTCTTTTATTGTGAGTAAAGTTCAGGCAAATGTAAAAAACTAAATTATTCAGCTAAGTAATCTCTCAGATTTATACTGAAATGTCAGGTGCCTCTTATATCAAAACACCACCACTGCTCTTGTATGACATGCCTGTTTTCAGATAACTAGTAAGAAAAAATGAAGGAGCTGGAGCAAGAAATAGCCGTTGTTTCATGTCCTAATAGGACAGGGTTGAATGAATTGCAAGAACACTTTTTTTTTTGTAATGGTTGTCTATTGGAAGGGGCAAAATGCTGAACAGCCT
Source organism: Fulmarus glacialis (assembly GCF_000690835.1). Lineage (NCBI taxonomy): Eukaryota > Metazoa > Chordata > Aves > Procellariiformes > Procellariidae > Fulmarus > Fulmarus glacialis. The sequence continues at coordinate 38,666 of NW_009212291.1, forward strand.
CATAAAGCATGTTAGCTAGTTTTAGGCTTTCCAGAACTTCAAGAAAATGAGAATCGCAGTTTTGTTAACTTCATCAACATGTTCATTTTTTTCAGCTCCATGTTCATGCATGTCTTTTAACCCGGAAACCAGAAGGCTGTCCATAGGTCTAGACAATGGTACAATCTCAGTAAGTACATACAAGATTTCTAGTTGAAATGCTTCCCTTTTGAGAAGTATATGTGTGATGATGTGGTGAGGATATTTTTGCTAGTGCTTGGGAGAGAGACTTCTTACTGCTAGTGGAACCGAAGCTGTAGTGTAGAAAATGGCAGATTATTACAAATTTCATTCCAACTGCCACAAAGAGATTGACTGGGGTTTACACTATTTATTAGGCAACTCAACAAACTGTCTTAATTTGCATATCTCTTAAAAAATAACAACACAGAAAACCAGCTGTTGTTTTATTAAATTTGAGTGCCTTGTTAATCATACCATACCAAAGTTTTCTGAAAGCAACAATTAAGAGGGGAAAAATAATATTTGGAGAGGCAGAAGATGGATTTCTGCTCCATATCTAGCTCCTTTTCCAAACTTCAGGGTTCAGATTTTGTTTTCCTCTCACTTCCTTCAGAGGAGTTGTTCCTAACTGGCAGTGCTGTTGCTGAAAGATTTGGTTCATTAACATCTAAGAGAGATCTGTGTGCGTGGAAAGGGTATTAAAACAAGAGTCTGTTTTTTAGATCTGGGTAGCAGTTGACGTTATTCATTGGATTTTTCTTGTGGGATGATGAGTAAAGAGCTGTATCACTTTGTGGGAGGGTCATGGGTCAGAGAGGTATTTTTCACCTATGCCTCATCAATAGACTTCTCTTCTAATTTAAGATCATTTTACCATCATTTCAGATTTTTACTGCTGTTGTCTCTGCCTTATGGGCTTTATAACTGAAGGTTGACATAAGGGCAGCTGTCTGCACTAAAGCCAAGATGGTATTTGGGAAATTTTTTGTAAACTGTATGGATTTTGGTTATAAGCCTGGCACCTCAGAAATATGTATGGTGCATTTTAAGAAGGATAGGCAGCAATGCTATTATCAAAGAAAGATGTTCCAGCAAAGCCACCATGAGGTGAGCTTGTATGGCCACCTTACCTTGTGAAACAGGGTGACAATTTTTGCTTCTACAAAGATGAAGAGATTGTTTTCAACCTTGTGTAACTTCTCAACATGAAGGCTGCACAAACATTTGTGCAGCACAGTAGACCATTCTCTTGAGAAAAAGATTGTCTAGCACCTTGCTTGAAAGCAGTGGTACCTAAAGTAAACAAACAAACAAACAAACCCCAAACTTTCTATGATCTTTTTTTTACACTTTGCAAACTGTTTTTGAGAAGAAATGGCATTTCTGTTACTTTATGTCATAGAGACTGCCTGAGGTCCCTTTTGGAAGCCAAAAGACCTTACCATGGTCATAAATTCCTTGCTCTGAAGTGGAAAAAAACATGCTTTAATGGGTGCAAGTCTCTCAAGATACCACAACAAGAAGAAACAGAGGAAAGGTCTATTACTTGCAATAGACATGAGAATTCCACAGCCAAGATGAGACTCCTCACCTAATTTCACCCATCTGAAAGTTAGCTTCCTAGATCAAGTTAATCATTAGGTTCTGCAGCCAGTAGAGGAGAGGTGAGGCCTTTGGACATATCCATGTTACTTACCCTAGAGACTGTTTTAGAATGGCATAAATCTCTCTCCCGTTTCTGGGGAGATTTAAATGAAGGATTTAGTTTTTAGGTAGCTGAAGCTGAATTAAATTGTTCTTTTTTGCTCACCATGCTTGTGTCTAGATGAAGCTGTTATACACTTTGAGCAGAGCCCAAGGACAACAGGGCACCAGAATAAGCCCTTCAGAATTCTTCCTTGGGGATGGTACTTATTAAGATAGATTCATCTTCCACATCATTTGATCTTGCAGGTATCTACAGGTTTGGCCATAAACAGCACTTTGAATACCTGAGACTGAGTCAGGCTCTACCTGCTGATGTGTACCCTTCCCCTCTGCCACTGTGGGAAGTTTACTATTTTTTCCTTCAAGAAAACTACATGATAGTTTCTGTCCTCTCCCAGTTTTTGTACTTTATAAAGTGAAAATACTGTAATCATTTTATAGAGCTTTCTTTGCAACAAACATAGATGTAGGGTCTGACAGTAGATTTGAGAGTCTTCATTCTCATCCATTTCTGAAGCGGGTTTGTTGATCTCTGGAAGACGTGGTGAGAGTGCTGTTGGTCACTTGTGTTAGCAGGACAAAATCAAGCCTTTAAGGAGATCTGCAAGGTGCTGTCAAAATGGCATCATCTGTAAAATACAAACTGTAAATTCCTTGGGGTGGGAACTAGGTTGTGAATGGGTAACACATAACTAATACATAAAGATTATTAACTCTCAGAAATGGATTCAGTTGCCTAAGCAGAGGTCTCTAGTGCTATTTTGGGATACATCTGTTGACATTGACCTGCAGTTCTGGAAAGACGTGGGTCTTCCTTAGACCCTGGGCCATGTCAGCCAGACCCATGGCCAAGGACTCTGAAATGGCACACACCTGAGTGTGGTTTTGTTTGCCTTAGCAAGAGTAATTTGAAACAAGATGCTGATAATATTTCCAGGGTGAGGATTTACAGAGGTCTTAGGCTCAAGAGAAGTTTGTGGTGGGTGTATATGTTTGTGTGAGGGAGGTGTGCTCCATGAAGGTATAGTTGAGTCTTTGTACAACAGCGAGCACTAGATTGGACAGTCTTTTCAGATGCTCAAGACTTTTCCTTTCTGCTTTGTGAAGGCTTTCATGGTACCAAGTCATTGTTGTAATAATAAGCTTACCTGAAACAGCCAAGACTGATCACTAACATTTTCAGTATGGCAAAAAAGGTAGTAATGTAGCTCCAAAACAACCTCTGAGGAGCAAAGAGTGATCTTGCCAGAAAAAATGTTTTTAATCCCTACAAGGAGGGGTTTTGGTTTTGCTTTCTTGAGCGCTCTGATATATCCCAGCCCCTCCTGTGCAAAAGGGCTCGCACAGGACTTGGAAATCTTCCTCTGTTCTGTTAAGAAGAACCGACTGAGCTGTGTGGATGCTCACTCGCCTTTCTAGCTCAGTAAGAAGCTGCCTAATAAGAACTGGGCATCAGCAGCTCTGAGAGGAGCAAAACATCTATGTATGGAAGGATAAAAAAAAACAATTTCTGCTGGTACAATGTTAAAAAGATGAATTCGGTGTTTTTGTAGTGCAGATGACACAATGTATGTGCAATAGGGCATGAATTTCTTGAGCAAGGTGCCCTGTGCTAAAATACCTGTCTATTGACGCAACTAATACATTTGGCCTTGAGAGGGAGAGGGGAATGAGTGCAATGGAAGAACGTGTAATAGTGTAAAGGGGAGCAGGGAGTAAAAGACCTGGAGAAAGAGTAGAAAATGCAAAACAAGAAAATGCATCGCAAATTATCGTATGCTTTCAAAGAAAAAAATGAGAAGCAAGAAGTCTTCAGGGGAAAAAAAAAAAAAAGAAGAAAAAATTATATCCAGTATTCAGGTTAATGGAACTGTGTTTATTTTTTACTGTGTTTGTTTATCTCTTTGGATGGAGCAGTATATTAATAGTACATAGCTGTGGTTTGTATTAAAGCATAAAGAGCTAATCAATACTTGGGTAAACCTTACAAACTGCAGTTGTGTTTGATTCACTATATTGTAATGGAGAGACTCAAAAGCCTTTCCAGTCTCCCACTGAAACTGTGGGACTGTTCGGATCACGGAACAGAATGGCCATGTCAAATTTGTCAAAGGAAAAATGCAAAGAAAAATGAGAATGCAAACCACACTCTTCATCCCGCCTGAAGTCACCAGCATCTGTGTGCCACCACAGTGAAAGCTGGGATCAGTACCAGGACAGCCAAATTATGGGAAAGGCAGACATATTCTCCCACCATGTGTTGCAACAATTGAAGCCGTTTCCCTTTTGATAATGACAGCAGAAAGTTAGCATTCACAGCAAAGGGTCTTGCTTCAAGTAGGCTTTGTAGTAAAGCATTTCATGTGGTGGTTTAGCATTCTTCAGGCAGTGGTTAATGAAAACCACTTCCCCTGTAAGTAGCTAGGGAGGTATAGCAGATTTTTAACGTTCTGTGGTTTGTAGAGTTAAGGTGACCCTGGTATAGAAATTCAGCTGACTTAATTGATTTGTTACTGCTGTTTAAATAACACTCCCTACTGTCCTCAGCTGCCAGGGGAAAACTAATGGGAGGTGGAGCATATTAAGGAAAGGAAGATGAAGTAGAGCAATTCAAGAGAACATATTTATTACTAACTTATGAGCAGAAACCTAGAAACAGCAAAATACATAGCTGCCTCAACTCACTTGCAGTTGTTTTCCTGGAAGCTCAGATCTGTAGATGTTCCACAGATGAGTATCATAGCCCCTCCACCTTGGTGCCAAGCAGTAGATATGATGTGTTAGGGTAATCCTGGTGCTGGAAAGCTGTGCAGATTACCTATAGCGACTCCACAGAAAATGCAGAGTGACTTTTTTTTTAATTGCGGTTTGGAAACTGTGGGTAAATACCGGCTTTTTGGTGGTTAGAATGTCTTCTCATGCTCTTTTGTGCTAAACGTTTGGTTTGCCTTAAATACAGTCCATAGGCTCCTGAAGTCCAGTCCCCTCCACCTGCATGTTGCACAGTGCTTTTGACAATGCTTATACATGAATATTTCACTGTATGCTGTGAAACTGTATGCTTTAAAGTTTAGCTTATCTTGTATTTATAATGCTTCTTTTATTTTCACTCTGTTTCCAGATTAAATGAGTTAAGTTTTACTACTTCTGTCCCCAGGGTAGATTAGCTCAGGGAGTTTCTGTGTAGTTTGCTATAAATTATTAATATGATGTGTTTTTACACTCCCTGTTTTTTCTTCGTGTTTCTCTGAGTACTTGGTGTACACATGTAGATACCTGACAGCAGTTTGAAAGCTAATTCATGCGATGGGGCCACAGAGCCTACCCTTTGCCTGGGTGTTTCCTCCAGAGACATGTTGCAGGAGTTTTGTTGTGGCCACTCCAGCCCTGCTTTGAGCAACCTCTCCTCTTCAAAATGAGTGGCAAGGACACCCAGGTGCTCAATCAGTTTAACCACATGGGGTTTTTCCAGGAGCTGAGGCTGCCATGCAGACTCTTAGCTGCTGTTTTCATCATTTCCTCGTGCAAAAGCCATATCAGTGGTTAAACAGCAGCACCAAGGCAGCAGGACTGCAGAGCAGTCCCCATAGATGTGCTTTTCGCGGGCTGCAGGAGCAAGCCCAACTGGGTCACACCACGCATCTCTCGCCAGGCAGCCACAGCCTGTGCTAAGCCATCCTCCATCCCACACACAACTGCTTGTTAGCCACAATGAAGCAGTAGCAAAGCAAGAAAGTCTGCTTCTGAGATACCAGAATAAATATTAACCAATAGTGGGATAAGATCAAGGGGGGGAAAAGTCTGGGTTTCTATTTGTCTGAAGCACTGAGAGACTTTTGAGCAGAAACCTGAAATGTATTCCCATCGTGGATTATTGGTACCTAGTGTGGACTGAGCAACTTCAAGGGGCTCTTACATATTTATATTGAATTTCCTGAGCGTTCAGGTTGGGGTGTAGTGTATGCACACACATGGATACATGTATACACATATGCACGCACACATAGCTGTGTGCACATGCAGGTTTCTGCCCAGGCAGTCCTGAGCAATAGATGTTTGCTACATGCCAGATCTCAGGTCTCTCATTTTGTGGTACCTTGGCTTATAGCCAGCCATTTCTGTCAGCTTTTTTGACTTCTTTTTTAATAGTTCCTCTTTTATCTCCACCATTCTATTCAAGAAGCACTCATGATGATGTTTCTTAGGCAGCTTTAAGAAGTGAAATAATTTAGGTTTTTAGATGGAGGTACTCAAAATTTGCAAAGGTATAGACAGGGCTGTGCTTGCAAAGAAGGGAGAGCTTACCTTGGTAATGAATTCAAATTAAAACACTCTCAAACACTTTACATCTCAAACACTTTACATCTCTAAGCACTGTTTATTTTGTTTTTTCTTTCCCCTCCCTCAGGAATTCATTTTATCAGAAGATTACAACAAGATGACACTAGTGAAAAGTTACCAGGGTAAGAACCATGATCCGTGTTAATTGGTTTGTATTGTCATTAATTTTTGTTAATGTTCTCTTAAAGAGTGTGAATGGAGAGAAGTCCCCTTTACAAGGGACTTTTTTTTTTTTAAACTAATGTAAATGCTAGTTTTATCAATTGATCAATAATGTGCTTTGTTCTGAGATTACAAGATTTTTAAAGAGCTGTTTCATGTTCTGTTTTTCCTTTTAAGTGTTCCTTTGGAATATCATTCTAGACAGCAAACTGTCCAAAATCCAGACCACGTTTCGGGGAGAGGAGTATTAATTTTTAATCTTTAGTAATCCAGTGTATCTAGTGAAACAATTTAGGAAACTAACCCATCTTTTAGGGCTGAAGCATTAAGACTGTAGCTTTTGGGGTTAGTCTGGTTATATTTCAATAACTGTCAGCTTCAGTAATCTCAAGATTATCAGTGAATAGCTGTCATTATAAAAGGTCAAGAAATGCTAATCCATACCTTTTTAAATTATATTCTGGTATTCACTAATGTGATGTTTTAAGAAACCTAGCTATTTATCCTTGTCAAACCTCTAAAGGACACTGTGCTTGGGACGGCTATCCTTATAAAAGTAACAAATACATGCAACAATTTATTCTTATATCTCTTTTGCTGTTAGACGAAGAGGTGCTATGATATTGTATGGTATCATATCATATTATATGCTAAGCATTATGTTTCTGTATAGAAGCCTCTGGCATGTTGGCTTGAGATTTCTCACATACATTTTAAAATATGTATTTACTCATATATTTTGAGTTTTATACCTTGAGAGATTGAGAGGATAATTTAAATCTCTAAATGGAGGCTCTGGGGATCACTTTGTAACATTTTGTTTTTAAGGTATGAAAAGAATCTTGATTTTTACAGAGCACGGCTAACATGCATCAGCTTTTGAGCGTTTTACTTCAGCTCTTTCATGAATGCCTGGTGTGTTGTAAAATTAAGCTAGAATGCCTGCATTTCTTCTTAGGTTGTAAAAACTGAAGAAAAATATCTAATAATGATAAAATACATGTGAATCTTAAATAAGACTGCTGCAGTCTGACTGTATAAGTCTTTAGTATCCGAATTTGTGATTGCTCCACAATCACCAAAGTTTGACACACCTAGGTTTCCTATTCTTGCACTGAAGAGTCCTACTGACTGTTCTGTAGCCCCCCCTTTGTTATTAGCTCATCCATTTGCATGCTTGGATTCAATCTTGCAGGCTAATCACAGCCTAGGAAGGGTGAGCTGAAGTCTTTTCTTCTGCATATGCAGAACAATATATGCATGAGACCACCTTTCTTGCCGAGCTCTTCAGGGAAAAGGCTGAAAATTTTGGAAGGGGGAACATATATCTTGGCAGTATGGCAGAATAGCTAGTTGACTGGCAGCCCACCGAAGGCCTGGGGAGCACCCTCATAAAATTAAAGAAAAATGAAGGAAAATGAAGGCTGTTCTTATGGCCTTCTGCTGCAGTGCAGAGCATTGGAGGAGGCCTTTGGGTAGGAAGATGCCATGGAGAACCTCCATGGGTTGTCCTGTGGGAGAACCCCAAGAGTTCAGTTGGCATCCCCCAAATGTTGGACAACAGAGGACTCTAATGAGGGTCCATTAACATCAGTAGAGAGGCGGTACAACTGACCACAGTCCCAACTGGAGTTGCCTCCTTCCTAGACTGCCTGTCTCTGCATGGGAAGGTTTTTGATCAGTTCTGGTGATTTTGTGCCAGGAGTCTCAGACGATGTGTTAGAAGGTTTTATCTGAAAACTGTGGACTTATTTTAGGGTAAGGGAAGCAATACTTAGAATCATAGAATCACAGAATCATTAAGGTTGGAAAAGACCTCTAAGATCATCAAGTCCAACCAACAGTCAACCCAACCCCACCACGCCCAATAAACCATGTCCCTAAGCGCCTCGTCTACACGTCTTTTAAATACTTCCAGGGATGGTGACTCAACCACTTCCCTGGGCAGCCTGTTCCAAGGCCTGACCACTCTTTCAGTAAAGAAGTTTTTCCTAATGTCCAGTCTAAACCTCCCTTGGCACAACTTGAGGCCATTTCCTCTCGTCCTATCACTAGTTACTTGGGAGAAGAGACCAACCCCCACCTCGCTACAACCTCCTTTCAGGTAGTTGTAGAGAGTGATAAGGTCTCCCCTCAGCCTCCTCTCCTCCAGACTAAACAGTCCCAGTTCCCTCAGCCGTTCCTCATAAGACTCGTGTCCGGAAGAGGCATCATTTCAGTTTTAGCCCAAACCACAGCGATCGCTGACAGCGGACAGTGTCTGCCTTCAGGTGTTTAAGCCACTGTGTGCAACGCTTGCTGCCTGCTGTGTCCATCAGGGGCATGGACCCCCTTCCCCGTTTTCCTCCCCCACTTCCAGAGTTTGATGTTTGGTCTTTTCCTTGTTTAAGCTGATGAAAACTGTATTCCCCTAATTTAAAAAAGAGTGGCAGTGTGCGAGTGACCTAGTTTTGGAAGTGGAAAGGAAGTGTGATGATCCCAGGCTGCTGGGATCCCCCAAATTCATGTGTATGTGGGTGTTTGTATAGTAATCCCCTCTGTACAAGGGTTAAAGAAGCATTAGGGCTGGTGTTCTGCTTTCTGCACATTGCCAGCCACATGGGCAAAAGTTTGGTTTTGGAAAAAAATGCCCTCAGGTACTGTTTTTCTCCTGCACTGCCAGCTTAGGAAAGCCAGACCGCTCTTAGTGCTGCAAATGGAGATGGCGACCAGAGAGGGGGAAAGACAGGTCCCAATTTATTGCTACAAGAGGGACAAGACTCAGTGAAGAGCCATTCAGGTTCGGTAGGAAACTTTCCCTGGAACAGCAGTCGACAGCTGCTATAACACAGCCAGGCAGGACATGGGGATGGAGGAGAGCTTCTGCATGAAGATATGCTCTGCCCAGCTTACCAGCAATGCTAGCAGCCCACTCTGAGCTGCACAAACCCCTCTGGGCTGCTCCTCTGTCCAGACCAGCAATGACATGGCACAGAGTAAGTTACAGCAAACCAGGGACAATCTTGGGTTGCCTCAGCTCCACTGGAAAATGTCACCCAAAGTCCCAAGGGGCAATTTTGACCATACAAGAGAGGAAAACAAAGCAGAGATTCTCCACTGTTTGCAGCGCACTGATGACCTGAGGGTGCCCACTGCTCCGCAGCTCCCATCCATAGAGACATGCTCCCTGATTCTCCACTCCTCACGTCGTATGTTGGTAGGGGAGCGCAGCACCGGCTCCGCCACTTCCCTGGGCTCAGCTGGACCCATACTGGAGTCTGGGGTGTTGGGGAAGCATTGCAGAAGTGAGATGCTCTGGGAGCTGCTGTCAGTCACAGGCTCCTACACCTCCATTGGACCATGCACCGGGAGGTACTTCTATGCTCCTCACAGTTGCCTTCATCCAGGACACTGGGTTTACTGAGGGCATCAGTGGGACCAGAGTCCAACAGCACTGCTGCGACACAGCAAGGTGGGAAGGGCCCCGTGTTCACCATGCTCTCTGGGAGAATATGCAAGGAAGGGCCTCTTAGTCGTTTGGGTAGGCATGTCATGATCCAACAGAGGTGAACCTTCCTCACCTGGTCCAGGGTGACTCCCTCCACAATCCCATCCCCATAGTACACCTTCCTCACATGGCTCTGCCAAGGTATAGGGGTTGGCATAAGGATCTTGGCAAAGCCTTTGGGCAAGGAAAACCATAATTAAAAAGGACCATGTAGTTTTGTTGGGTATGGTGGCCTTACTTTAAAAAGTGTTGGGTATATGGTTTTGTTTAAAGTTTTCAAGTAAGGCCTTTACATTCTTCAAAGATATTTTAGGGGGAGTAAATAATTTTATTCAGTCTACTAAGGAGCTTTAGCTTAGCCATGCTGGCTGGTTTTGCCTGTGCTTTGCCTGTGCTTTGTTTGTAAATGATCAGCAATGCTCTTAAAAGTAGCACCTTGCCCAGTGACTGGCTGGCTCTTGATCACATCCCACAACAAGGTATTATTATTATAAGTGGCTGAAGCTGCTGTAGTGATTAAAGAACACTAATTGCATCTTGAAAGGCAATGAATATGCCTGCCAAATGGTCTGCTAGTGACAGAGGATGACAGCACATGCATAGGCTGTGCTTTGGTCTTGGCAGGCGTCTGCAGCCAGGTCGGATGTTGTACGGTGGCCGAGCACCGGCAGCGGACGTGGCTGGCCGTGCTCTGTGGAGGTTTTGCTGTGACACTGTGTCTGGAGTTGCAAAATCTTCCCTTTCTTGAAAGGGATCAAAACACAGAGATTGGGGATGTGACACAGCGTTAGTCAGGACTCCGGGGTGGGTCACGGGGCATTGGCCTCCTACAGGCACTAACTCATTCCCTTGCATGAGGAGGGGTGGTGCAAGCATTTGAACGGTGCCATTTGGGACACTCTGTGAGTGTTGAAGAAACCTTTCCCTCCCCTCAGCAGCCCCGGCTTCCTGCCCCCCCCGTGCCTCACAGGCTGGTCCTGCTGCATGGCTGTTGCTGCTTCCCGCTCTGCACAGCCTTCTCCACCCTGCTCCTTGCAACTGCACCTTCTTGCCAGGGGCCTTGTTTCCAGTCTGTTCCACCTCAGGATGATATAATAGCTCCTGCTTTGTAAATTTTTTTTTCTTAATTTATTTAACACGTGCTTGTTCTGCCAAGCAGGATTTGTAGACCTGCTTCTGCTCCATGCTTTCTGCAGCCTGCCCATTTGGGGGGTGTCCCCCTGCCTCCTTGCTTTCAGGCCAGCTAACGCCATGTCCTTACTTCTGCTTTCCCCTATGCACAGCCTCTTCTCTTGTGCTTTTCTTGCTCATGCTAAGCTTTTCTTTCTTACTACTAATTTCCACCTCTCTTTTGGTGTTTGCTGCTGCTTTTCACTGTTGTAACTCTCCCTTGCACCCAGCACAACCTCTTGCCCTGCACTGTGCGTGGCTGTGCGCTGGCTGTGCTTCTCGGACCTTTGCCTTTACACACAGCGCAGACCTTCCTTTCCCTTGCACTCTGGCTGCTGACATCTCGGCATGCACCTCCTGGCTGCAGCTGCTTTTGTCTAGGCATAGCCCTTCCATCCTCTCTCCAAGCTGCTCTTTGCACAGTGCTCACTGCTGCTTTCTCATCGCAGGAGTGCAGCTCCCCTGCTCCCTCCCACCCTCCTGCTGCAGATGGACCTGCTCCCTTCTCCTGCCTGCTGTTTCTCTACCTTCTGTACAGCATAATCTTCCTCTGCACATAGGCTCTCTTCTCATGCTGGCTTACACAGATCTCCTCCTGCTTGGTGCTTGCTGTGGCTTTTTCTGTACTGTGACCACGTTCACCCTCCATCCCCCCTTCTCCGTCCTGCTGTTGTTGCAGTGAGCAGCTTTGGAAGTGTTTGCTCCGCTTTTTTTTCTGCACACAAATGGTGATCAAACCTTCCGTGGATGAAGGACGAGCTTTTTGTTTGCTTCATGACCCTGAACCTGTGTTGATCCTAGGGCCCAGACCTCTTCATTGCTCTTCTATCAACTTCCAGCCTACTGACATTTTGCTTCTTTAAGCTTTACATGGGTCAAATTGCCTTTAAATGACAAGTGACTTTCTACTTGCATTTGTCCTCTCTTTCCTCCCTTACTTAGATGACCTAGCAGTAGCAGTTGCCACGTGCTGAGAAAACATCCCTGGACAGGCCTTGAACAGCCTGATCTCAGCCAGCTTTGCACATCCTGTGGAAGTGCATGGGTCTATCTACGGCACTGCTGGTGTACACAAGCTCCTGGGACATGTATATGAGGCCATCAGGGTGCATGCGTCCCATCGTGGCCCTTTCTGCAGTCACCACTCCACCAGCTAGTGCGGATGCCCCTGAGGAGACCAACAGATAGATAAAGACAAGCATTAGTCACCCATAGGGTCACTGAATTTCTTCCCAGAGAAGAAATCTGGAAGGCGGAAAGGAGAGAGGATCTGCTTAAAAGAGCTCAAGTGACTCCTGGGTGGTCCTCATCCCTCTATCTTGATTACAAACCTGGAGTTTAAAAGTGGGTGGAAACGAGAGCCAAAATCTGATCTCTTCTATGGGCAAGGGTGAAAGCTTCTGGGCACAGTTCACGTCTGACACTGTGGTTGGCAGCTGGACCAGTTCACAGTTAGGGCAACTTGTGTCAATGCACCTATTGAATTTTCTCCTTAGGGAATCTGGGTCTAAAAAGCAGTGTGAATCACGGGCAGATGTTGGCTTGTGCAAGCCTCCTATTCTTTGCTACTAGTTCCCCCTCATGGGATTTGAACACGTTTCTCATCTGTGCTGTATATTTGTATAGGGCAGGCAGCAATCTTCCCATACTGTTCTGAGGAATTTCTCTGCATTTCAAACAGAGTTTTTGGGGTGGTTTTTAAGCTTCTAAAGATATTTAATCTTTCCAGTGTGTCAGCTTTTACACAAACAAATACAAGGAGCCTGCTTTGTGCAACACATGTTGCCGGATCTCAGAACAGTAATAAACCAGTAGGGCTGTGGATTGAGGAGTATGGCATTCGCTGCTAAGTTACAGCTGGGAATAATTCTGCGTGTCTTTCCAGCCACTTGTTTTATTAAAAAGTCGGCTCAATCAGCACTTCATGACCAAGCCCACTGGTCATTCATACAAAAAAATGTCTGCACAAGCCTGGGTTCCCTTGCTTTAATGAAAAGCTTTTGATGGCTTTATTTAGGTAGCAGTAGAAATTTATTCCTTCAGCTGTTTTATTCATCTTGCCCAGCTGTGATCTTTTTAGTTTTTATTTTATTTTATTCCAATTTCCTTTTTAGCTGGTTTACATGCAATGCTAAAACTTTCCTTTGGTGCAGGGTTGTGCCTGTGCTGTAATTCATCATTCTGCTGGGGTACCACAATCCGCAGCCCAGATCCACCAGACCTCACAGCGGGAGGAGCGTCAGCGTAGGCATCTGCACTGCTGTCATAAAACCGGCTCAAAAGAAGTTTAAGTAGAGCCCAGAGTGCTTTCCACAATGGCAGCTTTGTTGGTGATGATACAATGATGGAAGGAAGACTTGTGCTACTGTAGGAGATAAATGGCTGCAACAGGGATGGAAGGAATTAAGTCTTGCTTCTGCTCTTTGTCATGCAAACGCTGAACATGCAGAGCAGGGACCTTACAAGCTTGCATGGTAGCTCGTGTCAATGGGATTATTAAACACCAGTTTCTTCTGTAGGGAAGGGTGAGCTCAGTGCAGTTGGTATTTGCAGTGGTCTTCTGCCCCCGTGTTCTTCTCCACAATGCGATTATATGTCTGCTTAATTTTCAGCTCATCAAAGCAGGGTCATGATGATTCTGTTTGTCCTGGAGATGGAGTGGGTGTTAAGCACCGGACAAGACAAACACTTCACGTGGCACTGTTCAGAGAGTGGCCAGCGGCTGGGAGGGTACCGCACCAGTGCAGGTGCCTGTGGCCTGCAGTATCCTTTGCTGAGCTCTCAGTTTTATTTCCGCCCTTTGGCACTTAAACAGCCTCTTTGGCTTATTTTTCTAGTTATCCTCCAAATTTTGTGCCCTGTATAGGTTCAGTGCTTTGTGAGAGAAACTGCTATTTAAAACCAATTTTAAAAACTGTCTGTTCTCCTTGCTTTGTCTCCTTAATACGTGGTGGCATATTTAGGTCTAAGCATTTCTGAGCAAAACAATGGGCGATCTGCAACCTATTGTGGTCTGCTATTGTAATAAATATGGACAGAGCCTTCATTTCAACATGCAGCGCATGCTTTCTTCTAAGAATTAACGGTAGCAAAGTAGGTCAGTGATCAGGTCAGTGTGCCTGGGTGTATGCATGGTAAAAATTAAATGACTTTAATATAAAATAATGAGTACTTGTCCTTCACTCTGGAACAGCCCACTATGTATTGGGAACTTGGGTTAACTAAAGAGTAAATGGCTCCAGAAATGGCACTCAAGTGGCTTATTCACCTAGAGCTGCCCCAGCTGCCTGACAATAAAAGAAATATTAATTCAGCTTTATTGCAAATGAAAAGGGAAGTGGAAAAGTATGAGCTCTTAGACTGAAACCAGGGGTTAGCATAAACAGACTTTTAGTGCCCCATAGTGTATGTGGTATAGATGACGTGTGTTTTGCTAGTTCATGGGAAGTGAGACTCACTCAAAATTACTGTCTGAACATGGACTTGCTTTATAGCATCTGGTCATTCAGCCAATCTAAATGGCATAAAGACTGAACTTAATTTTTAATTAAATGATAAATACTTTTGAAAGCATAATGCAGGAATTTGTTCTGTATTTCCTAGATCTCTCTAGAGAACGGACAGTTTCGAGTGATTCAAAATTTTGGAGGACACTTTAATTTGGGTCAACCAGGTAATGCTGATGGAGGGCAGAGGAAGGGAGAATCATTCACAAATATTGCAAAAAGCTTGGCAGAACCAGGAATGTGTTTTTTTCCCCCAAGATCCTGTGTGCATAAAATCAGTGCTAAGCAGTTGCTCCTTAAATATCCAGTATGGACTCTAAATGTGGAATTAAATTGGATGAAGAGGTCAGAATCTGTCCAGATAGGTGGTTCCAGTAAGTGGTTGAATGGGTCCAGATTTTACTCAGCTTAGAATATGATGTGTGATGCACCTGATGTAGCTCTCACATCCCCAAATACGACATAAAAAAATACCCCTTCATTGTATTCATAAACTTAACTCTAATGAAGAAGCAGAAAACTAGTAGTAGTTATTTCATACAATTTTGGAAAGGGAAAGTCCAACTGTAGCTAACAGTAGCTCTCTAAGTTAGAGAGCCTGGGGAGAGGACTCCTCTGCTCATGGCGAAGGGCTACTTCAAAGGTGTTTCATAATAAAAACACAGCTTGTGTCCTCTGGAATAGTCTCATTTGTTCTCACTCTTTGGTTTACTCAGGGAGACGGTGCTATTAATATGAACAGGCATGAGTTTGATGCCTAAAAGTACACTCTGAATACCTCCTTGAGCCTGGAGCACTATTCATGAGGTTGCAGTATACTTGTATTAAAAGAATTAACAAGTCATGAAAGGAATGCAAAGCTTGTATAAGCAATGTATTTTCCTCAGCTTTTATCTGTTAGATTTGATGTGGAAACTCGGCACGTGTTTGTTGGTGATCATTCTGGGCAAGTGACCATACTCAAACTGGAACAAGAGTCCTGCAGCCTTGTTACGACATTTAAGGGACACACAGGTAAGGCCTCAGGAGGAGACCCAATTTGGTTCTTCATCTGTGCTCAGCATCATGGTGGTTTGACTCTCCTGTGAAACACTAGGAAGGCTTGTGTCAGTGCATAGCGTGGAAGGGAGAAAGACCTTAAACTATCACTACAGCTCAGGGCATTTTATTCTTTATTGGTAAAAACGAGAGCAATCAGACTTCCGATCAGAAAACTTCTATGGCAGAAAATGCTGCAATCAGTAGCTGCTAATTAAAGCAGAGTGAGAGTAGAATGAGTTGTGGTACTTTGGGGGGAAAAGGATGCTCCTCGAGGAAAGACCCATAGTGGTAGATACTTTTGCCCAAGTGGAATAGGCACATCTTGGAGGCACTAACTGCTTGTTTCGCTGCTGGGACTTGTGCCCATCACACTTTAAAAGCAGCAACCCTGGAATGTGATCCTGCCATCTAGCAGAAAAAATGGTGGTCATTCCTCAGCGTTTTCTCTCCATATCCCTCCTCTCTGATTGAATGCTAATAGCTCAATCACGAGGTAGCACAAGGTAGTTCAATCCTCGTGCTAGGATACTGTGAAGATGCCCATAATATTCCACACTTGCTTCCCTTTTGTAATAAAATCTATCTCCTGGAATGACGGAGATGAAAATCTGTGTAGTCACACCGTGACCATCCTTCTACCATGCTTTACTGCTCAGTGGATTCATCTATGCGAGTGGCAGCAGAGCCCTCTGCCCGGAGAAGAGCAGGATGGGGCTTCAGTAGGTTTTCTAGGCTGTTAGTTTTCAACTAGCAAGCACAGTGGCTGCATGGCCTTTGCTAAAGAGACCTGCATTTTAATCACTATCTCTCCATATTTTTTATTGTATCTTTATATATATATTTAGCTACATTCCTGTCTTCCACTTTCTGTAGTGAAATGACTGTTGTGTACATCTCCTATTTCAGGTGGTGTCACTGCTCTCTGTTGGGACCCAATACAGCGAGTTTTATTCTCGGGCAGTTCTGATCATTCCATTATAATGTGGGATATTGGAGGAAGAAAAGGAACAGCCATCGAGCTGCAAGGACATAAGTACGTTCAAAGCCCTTCCTCCTGCTTTTATGGGAGAAAAGCTAAAGGCAGAAGCCATATCTGGAAACAAACAGCCCAAAGGTTACAGTCTTCACATGCCTCAAGCTTGTATGTGTGACTCCCTGTGGCCCATATACAACTGGAATAAGTTGCTTATAGTAAGTTTTTCAGCGTTGGGCCCACAGGCTGGTTTGAGAGTCTGCAAAGGGTGGTGAAGGAAAACACAGTATCTGTAGTCCTGAATGTGTTATGCCAGAGCTTGCACCTTTGTTGGAAAGAGGAGGGTCCTCAAATGAGAACATCTGCAGAGAAATTCTCGCTTTTTAGGTGTGAAGGTCTTTCCTTCCCCTAGAGGGAGCATCAGGCTTGGACAATTAGTCCATTTTTCCTCCACGCTAACTTTTTCTATGCCACTTTACCTACAGCCTGAATTCCAAGTATTGTGCTTTACCCATAGGGGCCTTCACCATCTCCTCAATGCAAAGAGGCTTCATCTTCGCACGTACAGACTTCACATTTGCGTAGCATAGCAGAAGTCTTTGAAGAAGAGTAAACCTGTGCTGGGTGTTGAGCAGAGATAGAGTGGCTCTAGTTGCAATGACATCCTAGCCTTTTAACACTGACAATGCAACAAGTTTGTTTTAGTGTATTGGGAGTGCGTATATGTGGGACTTGCATGCCAGGCTCAGGTCTGGAGAGGCAAAATCCCATGTTGGTTTTGGTCTAACAGTTTCTTACATATTCATACATTTCTTTTGAGTGATGCTGCACTCTGCTGAGCGATTTGGATGCTGCTGGGATTTCAGAGCACTGCAGAGCTCTTGCTGAAATTCCCAGATCACCCTCGTACCCTACCAGTGGTGCTTGCTAATGCACTGCTGCTAGATTTATTGCTGTGGAAATTAGTTCTCCTAATACAAAGTTAGTCTCTGGATTTTAATCATAGAATCATAGAATAGTTTGGGTTGGAAGGAACCTTTAAAGGTCATCTAGTCCAACCCCCCTGCAATAAGCAGGGACATCTTCAACTAGATCTGTGGCATGGCTGTTGGCTGGCACTGTACAGTATAGAGACCTGGTCCTAAGGACAACAGGGACTAAGAAACATTTCACCTGATGGTGCCACTGGCGTCGTCAGGCAGGCGCTGTTAAGGCAGGCTGTGTTGTACCAAATTGTCCCGTAAATGCATTCCCCTCTGGAGGAGCAGCCATACACACAAGCAAGTGCGTTAGCATGGAAGTCCGTTTGGTAGATGAGACCAGTGGTGGTAGCAAAGAAAACCAAATGTTATGGGATATTCCAGTTGCTGTATGCTTGGTTACTGATTATTCTTAATCTTGTTTTTTCCATAGTAGTGTTGTACGGTCTTTGTTTCCCAGGTTGTAAATGAGCTTGAGGTGAGGCCTGGTTTTCTTTCTTTTATGAAGGAATGAGCACAGCTTTGGGGGTTTAAACTGCATTATTTCTCCCATGCTGCTTTTTCCTTAAAAGAAGAAGCAAAAGCACCTAAATCTTCTACCTTACTTTGGGAAGGCTTAGGAACAATTTAGTGATTCTTATATTATTTTTGATACTCTCTATGCTTGTTAGGGTTAAAAGAAAATCTTCAATAGTTCCTCAGTGCTTCACTCCTAGATGTGGCAGAGATTTACGAAAATAAAGTTGTTACTGACTTTGTGACAAGAAGGTACCTTACGGAGGCTGTGTTTGTGCATCCAGATGTGCCTTCAGAGAAGCCCGGAGCTGCAGCTCTGTTTGGGGAGCTGAGACCTCCCATCTCAGGAGCAGCAAAAGCAGTTATCAGAACAGGTCTTTGCTTTTGTGGATCCTGCTCAGATGAGCAACACTCTGGTTCTGGTCCCAGCTGGACAGCAAAGACTGATTTGCATCTGATGGATGCCATGTACAGTGAGGTGGGGAGGGAAACATATGGGCAAACAAGTGGTTTATACTGCTTTATTGTATATTCTATGCTTACTTGTGTGCTAGCCGTAGATGGTTGATTAGTAACTGTCTTGTTTCTTTTTCAGCGATAAAGTTCAGTCTCTCTCCTATGCTCACCACACTCGACAGCTCATCTCCTGTGGTGCAGATGGGGGAATCGTTGTCTGGAACATGGATGTTGAGAGGCAGGAGGTAGATACTTGGTTCTTGTCGATTTGGTCTGAAACAGTCTTGGGCAGAAGGGGCCTTTCTAAAATGTGCAACTTTCAACCTGAACAAGATCATTCCAGGCTTTAAAAATGTTTTTGGACATGCTCCAGTTGTTATACAGCAATTATGCAGTGCCTTTGATAATATGGTCCAGGGGAAATCGTCTGGCAGAAAATGTGTATTAAGTAGGCTGCTAAATGGCTCTTACCCTTTACATTACTGCTCTGAAAGACATCCTCTGAGGAGGATATCGTGAGATGTTCTGCTTTGTTTTTCAGGACATCATGAGAAATATTATCAGTTTAGAGGTAAATGGATGGATTGATAATTATTAGGGTTTTTTAGTAAACAAAACAAGAAAGCTCTTTGTCATCCTGGAAACCTGCAACCCAGTGGTTTTTTTCCTGTTCTTGCTAGAAAGACATTTAACTAGGGCTTCAATCTCACCTGCTACTCAGTCTTGCTTCCCTCCGGTGTAACCACGTAAAGTGGGGTAAATGGTGACTTTGCCAATCCAGACAGTAAGATTTCACCCACGCGCTCCTAATTGCCTTTGTGCTGCGCAGCCAACAAATGTAAGCGGGTGCAAAAACGCACCCTGGGTCTTTGGCGCTGTGGGAGCAGCCTCCGCTCTGCAATTTCTGAGACCTGACTCAGAGAGGGGGAGCGAGTGCTGTGCTGAGTGAGTCAGGCATCAGCCCTGCTCGGCAGCATGGCAAATCCTGGTAACGTGAGTCATGGCAACATGGTTTTAGCAGCATGGGCTTTCACCAGCTTTGCTGGTTCTCAAGGGTTTTGGTCTCCCCAGGCTGTGTGTGTGTCTCCCTGGAGCGAGGAGGAAAGCTAAGTGGAAAATTGGATTTAAAAAAACTACTGAAATAGGCCTAGGCAGGAACTGAGCTCCCTTTTTTATGTGAATTAGCATTCCAGTTGGCTCTCTTTAATTGCTAATCTAATGGCCAATTATGTCATCAGCTCCAAAAGTGAAACGAAAGCAGAGCGGCTTCCTCCTTCCCAACAGATGTTTCCTTTTTGCTGCAACTTGAACATCCAGAAATGAAAGCCTTTATTTGCTGCCTTCGAAAGGCTACAGTAAGGGTTAAGACTGGCTTGTTGCAAAACAGGCGGTAATGCTGTGAGAAGGCTGGTTTAAAAAATGGAGGAGAAATATAATTAGCTAAATGAGGGCTTAACAGCAGGTGCTAACGGGGTGCACTGCTTTCTCTGCCTATGGCTATGTGGGCTTGTTCGTGTTATCAGTAGTGCAATAGGGTGCTCATGGCACTAAACCACCCTTAAAACCTTTGAGATTTTAATACCAAACATTGGTTTGTGTGCTCAGTACTCACTTTGATGCTCTCAGATTTTCCCACATCTCTGAGATTGCATTAGAGTGAATTAAGCCATTTTAGCCCTTGATTTTTTATTTTAATATTTATACACGCAGATGTAAATCTGTAGGCATCAAGCAGAAAGACAGTTGTGGGTAGCAAAGACAAGGATTTGCCCCAGAAGGATGAACTGCCTTCAGAGTAACTGGCAGAAGTAGTGAAGCAGGCGGTTGCTTTATTGCTGGGGGTCAAAGCTATCCTGGGAGCTGAGGGTCTCCATCAGCTGTACCTTGTCTTTGTCTGGCTTTTGTATTATTTTTAATTCTCAATCTCAGCTGTGTTTCTTGCCTTTTTAAATTGCAGCGTGTGCGAACCAGTGGCTCTGATAAGACAACTGCAGTTTGCTAATAGCACTTCCTCACAAAGTATTAAACATTATTTAGTGTTTATTTAATCTCATGGGATTGGTGGGGCTGGTGAGAGTGTGTTGCAGTGGTGCCAAGGCAGCGCTGGCAGGGATGTCCTGGTCTGGCTGGGGCTGCCCCACTGTAGGGACAAGACGGACCCGCTTGCCAGCACCGGCTTTGGACTGAGCTCTTGTCCTGGCGGGGCAGAGAAAGGAGCAGAAGTCATCTGCGGGGAAGGGGGGTTGCTCTTGCTAGGCCAGGTTAGGACAGACAGGCTGACAGCCAGCTGGATAGGGGTCAAGAACCAAGACCCTTCCTGGGTCTCACATCCCAGGGAGGGTTTCCTAAACATTGTGGGGAGATGCACTGTCTGTCCCCCAGCAGCTCAATGCGAGAGAAGTGTCGGGGGACCCAAATGTAGGGGAGGAGATCAGTTGCCCCCTCCACATGCCCCCCTGCCACTTCAGGCGTTTCCTGAGCTTTTTCAGGATCTGGCAAGACTTGCTTCCCTGCAGGGTGTCTGGTCCATGCTGCTCCGCACAGCAAAACCTGGCTGCAGGAGAAGGAAGTGCCTTTAATATTTTCTTTCTTTTCTTTACATCTTCTTACCCACTTCATCCACAGCGTGAGGGCAAAGCTACGTGCTGTGTTAGGAAATGGAAAATGTTTCTTCCATCGTCTTTCTGTAAAAGCAGGAAAAGAGCTGGTTTGGGTTTTAGGCTTGTTCAGGTGAATCTCATCTTTCTTGCCCCTATGTGTGATTTGTAGCACAGATACCTCTGACAGCAGGAACGCCTCTTACAGTATTGAAAGAAAGAAAGAAATAATAATAAAACCCCTCCAGCATTTCAGATACTTCTCCCTTCACTCCAGATGAGTAGCTTGGCTATTGGAAATACTAATTACCCCCAGTTCCTACCAGAGGCAATAGCAGATGATAAATGCTGTCCAGACAGGACAGAATATTTTTAAAAGCTTAATTCCAAACTTGGAGAGGTGGGAGAGGCTTGCTTGTTCCTGGATTATAATCAAACTCTGCTTCATGATTTGGATGAGACATGTCCCTCCTGTGTCCTTCAAGGCTCAGAGCTGAGCCAAAAAAGACATCCCATGGAACAGTCAAAATGGCTTCTTGTGAAAATGGGGATTTTTAATCAAGTTTAATTCACCATGTTACTGCACCCCAATACATCTTTCTTGTCCTGTCTCTGGGGTCCATTGGAAGCTTTTCTGTTTGTTGCTCACTCCCGCTTGTGTCTATGTGTCTGTGTGTTGCAGACCCCTGAGTGGCTGGACAGTGACTCCTGTCAAAAATGTGACCAGCCTTTCTTCTGGAACTTCAAGCAAATGTGGGACAGTAAGAAAATAGGCCTCAGGCAGGTTTGTATGGGTTCTTTGGTGTGTTAACATGGTGCAAATAGGCTTCTTGCTCATAATAGATCATAGTAACCTTTTTTCCCCTAAAGCCTTGAGAACATGCACTTTGTTCTTACACTGAATGCTCAACAGTGGGACAGTAAGCTCCCCTCTGATCAGGCTTGATTTTGTGGTCAAGAGGAACACACTTCTTTTGTCTTTTTTTTTTTCTTTTTTTTTTTTTTTCCCCCTTGCAGCCAGTCCCAATAGCAAATGCATATAATAGACCTTGGGCTGACTAAATTGGTTTTAGGCTGTTCATGGCTTTAGCCATGTGGGATTTTGCTTATTGTTAGTTGAATGTGTTGTAGAAAGAAATTTGTAACTGATTTTTGGAGATTGTCCTGGAATCAAAGCTGTTTTCAATGGGCTTGGGTAAACATCTGTAACTGCTCAGGCTCTTTTGGAAAAGGCTTATTGGTCTGCTTGGAACACGTTGCTGTGTTTTCCTGCCCAGCAGGAGAGGGCTGCGGATTGCAGGCTTTTGGGAGAGGGATGAAAAAATTCTAAAAGGGATGTTCTCATAGAGCTTGGAGAAGTCAGGTGTCTGGGGCAGGGCTGAGCTGCATATTCCCTTGATGAAATGCTCATCACCGCAGAGCCTGGCTCTCCTACAGCTGGCGAGGCAGCCTTGTGGTCCTACACAGCTAGTGCATATGAGAATGCGAGATGGGTAGCATCAAAATGCAGAAACACTAGTGCTTCTGGGGCTGAAAATGGCCAAAGAAGTTGACCGAGATGATTAAGTGGTAGATGTTTATACTTAGAGGCTGGGATAGGACTCCAGAATGACACTGCGCTAATGTAGCCCTGTCTTACCTTGACCTGGAGATGTTTTAATGTGTCACGTGCTGCTGAGTGGTGGTGTCATCCCCTACGCCCCAAAGTGAGACTCCCGGGGACAGTGGTAATTACAGCTCCCAGCCCTGCAGCAGATGCCCGGCTGGCTGGGGCATATCTCCTGGGTGCGTGGGGGGCTCTTTGTCCTGTCCTCTCCTCTCTAGCTGTGCTAACGAAAAAAGGACAGCTTGGACTTTCTTCTTCTGCCTTCTACCCTGTTGAAAACCCACTGTAACACTGGTCACAGTGTAGAAGCCCTGACCCACAGCTACATCCACAAGTGTCAAGTGGTGGAGGTGGCGATGATTTACTGGGTGGTGTATGTTTGTCACCCTGAAGCTTGGGAGAGAGGTAGAGTCCACCTAGCCTGGGTAGTGCTTTATCTGCCACTTCCCAGTGTCCATGCTAATGATCAGCTGCTGCTTGCCCCAGGTAGTGGAAAAGGGGAAAAAAAGTTAGATTCCTCCCCCTGTACCCCGCCACCCATTTATTCTGAAGTCCTTGCCTGTTTTCCTTCATCTTCTCTGGAAGAGTCACTTTCCTGTTTGCTGCAGCCTCGGCTGGATCTTGCTGGGGTGAGATGGTAGAGCCAGTGGGACCTGAGCAGTGACCTGAGTTTGTGGCTGAAGATGTCTTTCCGCATGTTGTCTCCTACAGCATCACTGCCGGAAGTGTGGGAAAGCTGTGTGCGGTAAATGCAGCTCCAAGCGCTCCTCCATCCCGCTGATGGGGTTCGAGTTCGAAGTGAGGGTCTGCGATAGCTGTCACGAGTCCATAACGGATGAAGAGTAAGTGTGGACACTGAGCCGGCTTGCACAGTGGGGCAAAGCTCCTGTATCTGGGGGGGCCTGGGTGGATGTGAGGCTCCAGGAGGGAGCAGTCTGGCGGGGTGGTCCCTGGGCCCTTTCAGCAAGATAAGCTTCTGTGGTGCTTACCAAACTGGGAGGGATAGAGCACCCTCCACCTGTGCTCCTCTCATGCCGGAAAGGTCTCAAAGTGGAGTTTACAGGGAGGTTGCTGAATTAATGACTTACAGCAGCATTCAAATACTTATTTCCTCAATAGAGAACATTTTGGGGGAAAATATTGCAGTCACAGTCTTTGCAGATTTTTTTATTTCTTTCTTCAGGCGGGCGCCCACAGCTACTTTCCACGACAGTAAGCACAACATCGTTCATGTACACTTTGATGCCACCAGGGGATGGCTGTTGACCTCGGGGACAGACAAGGTTATTAAGGTAGGGCGAGGAGGTTGCTCTAGCTCCTGTATTTAATTTCCCCTTCCTCTCCCGTGTGGTTGCAGGTATGTCCTACCTGCTTTCTTCCACCCAGAGACCTCTCACTGATGGACTTCTGCCCAATAAGGACCAAAGAGGTCTTGGTCTATGAAGTTGTTGCCTGAAGGGGCTGGGACAAGTGCTCACTGTAGGTTTTCCTCTGGGAAGACAAACTATTTCAACACGGTGAATCTTTCTTTGTGTGGCTAAGTAAAGAAATAGCTAAAATAATGAATAAGTTTATAACAAAGTTTCAATAATTTTTAAAAAACCCTCACAATGTGTTATGACTATGCTAATCATTCAAGTTAGCAATATAGTGTGAGTTTTTTGATTTCTCTTATGGCCAGCTATGAACCTGGCTCATAAAGGTAAAGAATAGTGACATACAGAATGTCATTTGGTCAACCTCCACCAGTCTGACATGAGTGCTGGAAAATGAAATCAAACTTCTTCAGACTTGCTGCATCCACCTATAACCATGTAGCCTCTCTTAAGCAAAAAAAAAAAAAGGTGCAAATTATTTAGAGGTGACATTATATACTGTATTTTATTATCTTTTACCATTATTCACTAAGTTGTTATATTTTATTGTATTAACAGTTGTGGGATATGACACCAGTAGTGTCTTGATGGTACATCAGTGGAACTTGAAAGGTGATATTTACAGAAGAAACAGATTTCCTGACCCTAATCATACTGCAGAAGATAGATATCGCGGGCGCATATGGCAGATGAGAAAGGAACTAATGCGTTTACAATGATTTTACGTCCTCTGCTTGATCAAGGCTGGACATTTGCACGAAGACTCTTTCCACTTATTCTCAAAATATACAAGAAGATATTTTTTTAACTAATGGTTTGTACGATCTGACTTCAGTTGTCTTGAGTTGTTTGGAAAATCTGTGTGCGGTGCAATTTTTAGTTTTTATATTTCACTATGTCAAGATGCTTGCTGCTTTGTACAGAGGGTTCTTGGGTTGTGTCTTACCATGTGAATTTTCGGTATCAACATACTGTATAAGGCAATCGGCTCTCCCTGCAGCGAGTACCTATTGGTTTGGGATGTTTCTGCTGACCATGCTCTCTTCAGTGGAGGAACTCCAGGCGCTGCATTGCGTGTTCTCCGGGTGCATCACTGAGGAACTGATGGACAATTGCAATTCCTAAAAGGGCTCTACCATCTACTTGTCCTAGCGGACATCATCTCATCCAGAGAGGAATTTATTGGTTTGTAGTAGCTAAAATCCAGCTTCCTGCCTCTTCCCTTGCTGCACAAGTCGCAGAACCAGGGGGCAGGTTGCTTAGCAACTAATTTCTACAAAAACTGAAATAGTTTTCCGCCTCAGAGCGTTACAAGGAGCGCACAGACCCGTTTGAGTTTGATGAGGCTGACAGGCTGATTCAAATTAAATTATTGGCAACAGGAACTTTTGGGAGTGTGTGCATGGGGGGGGGCAGATCTAAGACTGGTCTAGGTCTGAAAAGTCTGGTTTACCTCTACCTCTACCTTGCACAGCAACATTTCAGCATTTATACCTGTCTGTGTTGTTGAAGATGAATTTGATTTTCCTGTTTTCCATATGGTTAGTCATATTTATTTTTTAAAATGCTGATGGTTTTTATTAATTTCCTCAATAGACCAGAAACTGATACTGCTGAACTATGCCCATTGTCCTGTTGTCATATTTTACGGTTTCTTTTAAAAATAAAAGGTATTTAAAAACCTGGATTGACCAAAATTACCTTTTTAGAAGGATGTTGTCAAGACGAATAAACAAAAAAAGCCCTTTTTTTCCAAAGGGATCTTATCTGAAGAGTCAACTCTCTGTTCCTTTAATCCATTTCACTTTTTAGCACGCTATTGCTGATGCGCTTCAAAGAAACTGGTGTAGAGAATAGAACTGCAGATCAGACCTAGGGCTTTCCTCTATCTCCTGTTTAAGCAGGCCTCGTGGCCTGTAGCTGCTGTGACACAGCACATCAGTGGTGCTCAGTCTTGCCCCATTTTGGACTTTACTTTTCCCCTCTAAAGTGGGGAGGCCATGAGGTTTACCACTACAGAGCACATTGCTACCTAGAGAAGCCTTGTGTTTTCCCTTGAGTGATAACGCCAAAAGAAAATAAAGCTTCTCCTTTGTTTGGCCAGCAGTAATTCATTTTTGAGGAGATAAAAAGGTTAACACAATCCTTGGCCTTAATTCTAGACCAGTGAGCTGCCACAGTAAAGGGTGAGTGGACTTTCGTGTGCGTGTTGCAGGACTGCTACATATTTTCAGGGAAAATTCTCTTTTTAAACATCCTATAAACTGTGCTTAAGCATTTTGCAGTCATGTTCTCTGAAATGATGCTTGGCTTTCCTGGTCATGCAGCCTGTTGTTGGTTCCCCTCTAGGCAGCATATTTTAAAGCATATTTTCAAACATAATTCACACAGCACTAAAAAGATTCTTTTTCCAGCTTGAATGTTAATTGTTTTCTAAGTCCTCCCACTTTCTCTCCTGGAAGCTAGATGCTTGTTTCCTCTTGGAAGGCTTTTCCTTACACCTTGTGCATGTTTTCTGATGACTGAAGTGTTCTTGGCTGATGAAGCTATGCAAGATGAGCAAGTCGCCTGCCAATATTTCATTCCAACTGGAGAAGATGTATGAAACTTTGCTGGACTAACCTGTTCCACGTTCCCTTGGGCTCAGGGCCGAAGTCCTGACTTGGTTTGCTGTGCAGAGAGTATCTCTCATGGTGGCAGAAACATGGGAGCACCGAAGTGAACTTAAATTGCTGTTCAGCACTCTGTTCCTGAGGAGACGTAGCAGTTGCAACAAGCCTGGGACTCCACCATGGATTGTGCTTACGCTGGTGGAGCGGTGGAGTCAGCAAGCTG
This sequence comes from Fulmarus glacialis, assembly GCF_000690835.1. Classification (NCBI taxonomy): domain Eukaryota; kingdom Metazoa; phylum Chordata; class Aves; order Procellariiformes; family Procellariidae; genus Fulmarus; species Fulmarus glacialis. Next base: position 65,422 of record NW_009212291.1, read on the forward strand.
AGGATCTGCCCTGAGTCAAGGCTAGTCCTTTTGAACATGTAACATTCAAACAAAGGTGAGGAATCGACTCCAAAGGATACTAAATTTGGGAGCGAGGTGTGTTTGGACTGCTCTGCAGTAAACTCTTGGCCACCCCCGCCTTCTCTTCCAAGCAGCTGTGGGTTCAGTGTTGCTTGTGGGTGGATGCTGGGTATACAAATCCATTTTGCAAAATTTTCCTTGCTGTTCTTTCCGACTAAACTACCTGCAGGGTTATCTGAATTTAACCTGAACGTTCCCTTATCTTGCAGTCTCAGGACAGACTGTCTTGGCTTAGAAAGTGATATAAGCTGAAAGTGAAGCTGGAGGAGAAGGGTAAGTGGGTCCCTTTGCTATGACCTTAAGAACTGTAATGTAGAGATATGAAGGGAAAATAAGTGTCTCTAATTCAAACAATAATTCCTTTACCTCCCAAATGAAACAAGAAGGATTTGACGCTGGGCGAGTTAAAATGCCTGCCCTCCTGTTCTGCCATGTTAGGGTAACAGTCTCAATTTCTTCTGTCTCCTAGATGCACACAAAAAGGGATCCCTGTTGCCTGGTCCTTTTATTTCCATTTTAGTTGCTGAATAACAAATCTGAGCTATTTTTATGAATTGCATTATTGGGGAGCGGGGGGAGGGTGCCTTTTGGTACAGATGTAAACTATGCAGCACCCCCACACACACCCACACACACTCAAACGAAGCAAAGTCCCTTTTCCCCCAGGGTTGCTGAAGTGCAGCAGCAGGCTTTTAGTGATACCTCCTGCTGTGCCGAGGGGCGTACAAACAATGCTGGCCTTCCTCTGCACTTCACTTCAGAAAAATTGATTTTCATTTGTCTCTTAGCTGGTGTTTCCTTGGGGGAAGAAGCAGCATTCTTCAGAGCATCTACCTGCCATTCTTGGTTTTAAAATGAACGGTATCTGTAGCACTTAGGCAGATGATGGGGCAGGCACTGGTTGCACACACAGTGCCTGAGCAGCTGACTTGAGCCGCTTGTGTTCCAGGTGGCTGAAGGAAGATCAACCTGAGCCCCAAACTTCAGTCTTTTTAAGCTGAAAATACTTAAGTAAAGGGAAAAGTATGTGGGCAACTGCTTGCAATGATAGCACTGATGGTCCTTACATCTACAGGAGACTAACATCATGGTTAGACATGGTTGAAACGGGGTAGTGCATAGGGCTAAAAGTCAGCCAGCGTAACAGAGAATAATCCTGAGTGCTGACATTAGTGTGCTCAGCTGTCAGCACTCTTGTCTACAGCTGCTCTTTACAGTGAAGCCCAAGTGACCTCCCCACCTCATCCTCTTGAACTTGAGGCCATCACCTGAATGTCAGCATATTGACTCTTAGCACATCAAAAGTGGTAACTGCGCTCTGCCTGAGAGGGTGGCATGAGTATCTCCAGTACTGGGAAAAGGAGGGATGTGTCCCCTCTGTGTGGGGTTGGTTGCTGAAAAGAAGGTGGGTGGCTGGATGCTCAAAAAGGATTGTGCATGATCCAAAAAAGGTGTAGGGGGAAAAAAAGTTTGCTTTATGCCTGCTGAGGAAATCACTGTTAGAGAGGACTTGCAACTTTTTTCCCAACTGTGCCCAGTTCTGGGCTCCCCAGTACAAGAGAGAGATGAAGCTACTGGTTAGAGTCCAGTAAAGGGCCGCTAAGATGATAAAGGTACTGGAGCATCTCTCCTGTGAGAAAAGGCTGGGAGGGCTGGGACTGTTCAGCCTGGAGAAGAGAAGGCTCAGGGGGATCTCATCAATGTATGTAAATACCTGAGGGGAGGGTGCAAAGAGGACGTAGCCAGGCTCTATCAGTGGTGCCCAGTGACAGGACCAGAGGCAATGGGCACAAACTGAAACGCAGGAGGTTCTCTCTGAAGAAACACTTTTTCACTGTGAGGATGACTGAGCACTGGCACAAGTTGCCCAGGGAGGTTGTGGAGTCTCCATCCTTGGAGACAGCCAAAAGCTGTCTGGACATGGTCCTGACAACCAGCTGTAAGTGACCCACTTGAGCAGATGACCTCCAGAGGTCCCTTCCCACCTCAACCATTCAGTAATTTGAAGTCCACTTAACATCTGCGTCCACTGCATGGGTTAGAAAATTAAAAAAAAAAAAAAAACCCCAAAAAAGAGATGTCTGTCTTTAAATCTAAAATACTAGGGCTACTAACAAGTTGGCAAATGCTACATACGCCTGTCCTTGCTGCTTACAGTAGGGTTTGGGTAAGAACAGCCAAAATTCTGTTTTGTAGCACGTAGGAAATAGGTCTGCGATGTGTGGTTTTACAGGGCCATGTCCTTTCCAGGAGACCACATTGAGCACATGGGATGTTTTCAATTAGGATTTAGAAGACTTTGTTTCTATATGTGACAATAGTATGCAACAGTAACAATAATCCATCCTGAAAAATGGATTGAGATTGATGTGCTAAGTCCCTTCGGCATTGACCTCTTGTGTAATATTGAGGAAGAAACAGATTTTTCTCTTCAAAATTGCATGTGAAATTTGGCACGAAATCTTTGCTCCTCAGAAGAAAAAAGTGGTCCCTAGGTTTGACAACAACCTGAAGTTCTGGAATTTAAATTTGAGATTAACTCTGTGTGGTCACATGTGACTTTTCATTGTATTTTCCCCGTTTGGGGGATCTTCCTTTGTGACCAGTTTTTGGCCACCTCTGAAATTTTGTTTGCTGCAGGACAGTATTACACCGCTGAGAACAGAATGAGGTTGAGTTCAAAGGCATTGAAATTGGTGCCATGTGGGGACATTGAACTCAAAAGAGCACAGTCTACTGGCAAAGTCTTTGCAAAAAAGAGATGCCAAGAGAGAACGTTATCAGCATACAAAAAAAGCCAGTAGTGTAGAAATGAATATTCATCAGAACTGTACAAAGCCGAACCATCCCCTGTCCCAGCACTGTAAGCTGACCAGCAGCCCTGATCCAGGAGGATCCAGAAGCCAGGAGGAGCATAGAGTTGTTTCAAGTGATGGGGTGGTAGAGTGAGTCTTTGAAGATCTGACTTCAATTTCTTGTTCTTTGGTTTAATTGCCCAGTATTTGTCTACCTCAAGTAGTGCTGTGAGAAATGCATTAAATGCGGAAGCACTTTGATATTTAAATGATGGGGAAGAGACACATCACTACTGAGATGGTGCCAAGAGGTGTCAGGCCTTATAAAGATACAGGTTTTGCCTCTCTCCAGTTACTTGTTCCTTATACATTAAATAATGTGAATTTATTAAACATTTTATCACCTTTGTACTTTCCAGGCTTCTTTACACGATTTTTTTTTCATCCCTGTTCACTGAATTCAGCACCTTTGCAGATATTATAACAGCTCAGGGCTTCCCTCAGATGTGAAAGACCCATCATTAACACCTCTACTTTGTCCTGTCCCAAGAAAATTCTGTGGGGTTGCCAGCACCAAGTAATCAAGAAAGTTTCAGGAAAAAAAAGATTCATCTTTGTCATTACCACTAGTTTCAGGTGTGGGTTAGTTTTCCAAAGGCTGAGCATTGCTTCTGACTCTCTACTTGGTAAGTTAAGTTCACCATACTGACCAATATCTTGTGGGCTTTGTTGTCTTTCAGAATAGAGGGGTTTTACGTGAAAAAGTCTTACTGGCTTCTGTTCAGGTCAGTGTTTTCTAGGAATACTGCTCAGCAATTTGACCATCTTTTCCGCTAATTATATTGTAACACTTTCCAGTTCTGTTCCATTATGTAAATAAGTGTCTCCAACATAACTGAATAAATTGTGCTAGTTTAACCCCACTGAATTAATTTCTATCAGCTTCTGGCTATTACTTTTCCATCTCTATGTGTGTGTTGATTTGTAACGAGGAATTTGGGTTATTGAGTTTTCATCTACCTGTTCTGTGAGTTGGCATAGAACTGACAACTGCTGTTTGGGCAAGCGGGGTCAGTCCTTTGCTGCGACGAATTCTCACTCCGACTGCCTGGCAGCAGGCGAGCAGCCAAGGGAAGCAGGGTGTTTGGGCAGCGAACGAATTGCACAATTTTCTGCATCGCCCAAGGCTCCCTGCGGATTGCGGATTCTCAGCTGGAAGTAAAGAGAAGGTGCTCAAGAAGGTGATTTTTAACCATCAAGGAAAATGCCACTTCCTGGCAGCTGCCCGAAGTTTGCACCAGTGCAGGTTTTACCCCTTTTCCTCCGTTCTAGCAACATTTTAATCTGTGAAATACCACTGCCACTGCTGGCACGTCAAAGCAAAGGTTTGAGTTGTTTCTCACGACGGTAGGCTGAAAACCTGCCCTGCTGAAAACGTTTGGCCAGGCTGGCACTGTGTCTCTTTGTAAGGCTGCGTGTTAGATTCTACTCTGAGAGAGAACAAGTTTCCTTCGCAAGAATATGTCGTTTTTCCTAACGTTTATCTGATGGCTCCCTCTAGAGAGAGGAACAGAAATACCGACCTACTTCACATACTGAAGTTCTTGGCTTTGGTCACTTCTAGTCCCAGAAGTGTTTTTGTACACTCGCTCCCCGTTAGACTCCCTGCCTTTTCCATACCTTCTTTCTTTCATGGTCGAGATCGGTGCTGTTAGGATGCCTGCCAGAATACAGAATTTTCAAGTCATCTTACTTGCATTTCAAAATTATTTCCTGTAATCAGTCCCCGGTCTGCCCAAATGCACCCAGAACTACCTCTCCCAACAAAACAAGAGATGTAAGCCTGGTGGACAAACGGGGAAATACTCTGAGCTGAGCCAAGAGAGATCTGAAGGGTCCCACTGCCATTCAGAGTGATAACAGCTCATTTAAAAAGACAGTGGGTGGATGTTGATGAGCACTAATTTTAGATAAGTAGCATCTGGTGTCACGAGGAGAGCTTTATTTTTGCAGGGAGTGTGAGAGAGCGACACACACAGGGAATGGAAGAAGGGCACCGGCAGAAGGAACTTATGGATTAAACTGGTTTATAGCTGCCCTTCTCCACTGGAGTCAATGACCACCAGGTTGTTCTCTGAAAGAATAACTCCATGTTCACCCTCTGCTCACCGAGTTAAACATTGCTTAATGAAAACTAGTACTGCTTCTATTGCTATGGCTTTAAAAAATGCTCTGTTAATCAAAAAATACAATTAGTGATTGAATTGAAAATTGAAATGTCTGGCCCGGGGCTGTGTCCCACCAAATGAATTGTTTACATTGAGTTTTTCAGCACTGACTGAAGTCTGTTTATATTCAAGTCTATAGTAAAACTCCCCTCTCTGAGCCCAGACACAGCATGTTCAAGATCCCACCTGCACCTTGTTTAAGGGGAAGGGCTGTCCCTCCTTGCATCTTGTTCCCAGTGAGTGGAACAGTGAGTGTGGAGAGCCAGGACAGCACAAAAGCTGGCAGCTGTGTTGGTGCAAATGCAAGCAGTTGGTATTTGCAGCTTACTCCAGAATAGTGAGGTGTATATATGGGAATGCCCTGCTATTCAAAGGCAGAAAACAAACAATTGTTTATACCTTTAATCAACCACAGATTGTTTTGGTTTTTTACAAAGAATAAACATGGCCCAGAAATGAAATTTAGGAAAAGAGGAAATGCAGTTTACAAAATCGTCTGCTATCTGTTACATTGACGTCCTAAAATTTTCACCCAAGACAGAGAAACGTTTCAGTGGCCCCTGTGTCACTGCAGTGAGTCCCGCCGCACTGTTGATGGGCTGTGCCCTTCCATTAGGACATGGAGAAATGACTCTACACATAGTCTGTGGCGCTACATCTCTCTGTGCAAAATCCCCAAGAGCAAAAACCTTCTGAGTACATGAATTCACAAAATGAAGAAAAATGCAAAAGCTTTCAGAATGTGAAAAACAACTGAGGTCGGAGTCATATAAGCCTGAAAGCTGACACAAGAATTGTTGGGCTGAGCGTGGAAAGGGAAGGGCAGCCAGAACAGCTGCTGTACTTGTCATTCGGCTCCTATGAACCAGGTTGTACTGCTTTGCTCAGCAAGAATTTGCACCATCTTGTATTTCTGTTTTTCTCTTGCCCCTAAAAATTTTATAGGTGACACTAAACGTATTTCCAAGTCATTCCGGATTGCATTAACACAAAGCATCTCGCTGGCTTTACAGCCACACACCGTGTTTGCTCTTGTGGAAAAGGGCTGAAATAAAGCATCATTGGGACTGTAATACCAAAGTGTGTGAGACTTCGGATTTTGTTTCTAATCGCTATCCTGCGTTTTAATTCTTTTTCAATCAATCACAAGTGTCTTAAACCACACTGTAACCAAACTTTGATTAAAGCAGTTTTCATACCCTTGGCTTCATTTTTAAGCTGTGACTAAAAAGAAAAATACAGGTTATTCAAATACATCAGTACAGAATGTGGACTAAAATATATGTTACATATATATTATGCACTTTTGGTTATTTTTATGAACTATGTAAATACCCATCATTAAACTTTTCTTCTATACTGCAGAGCTGAGAAGCAACTTAAATACTAAAGTATGCAAATATCTTTCTTACATTTCTCTATCCAGTAGCTGCAAAGCTATTTACTATATATGCTTTCAGCCATGCTCTTATTTTCAGTAACTGTATTTAAGAGTCTGAACCATGTAAAATGTTAATACCAGACTCCTAGGAAATAAACATCTGTACAAGCTTTGCTGTTGTTTTCTTTCACTGTAGTGTGAGAAGGAGTTAAGTTTCTAAAATGAAGCAGCAGCTTGAATGCTGATCCAGCCTCTTCAGGAAGAGCCGTGACAGCCTGACGTGTCTCAGCCCTGCTTATCATGGGAAAACTTATTTCAGGGCCTCTCTGACAGTAAAGCCTTTATTTCCAAGGAGATGGACAATAGAAGTTTTTTCTAAATTGATACTTAATAGAGTGTCTCTGAATAATGAGTAAATACCATCAGCCAGTATGATATCTTTTGGGAAACTAAATTATGTAAAGCGGACATAATGAGCTCTCCTCTGCCTGTCAGCATGGCCTTTAGCTACTAGTCACTGCAGAGAGCTCAAGAATGCCTGTGTTATATTTGTGTCTAGGTCTTTTGTCCTACCACACTGGTCTACAGCCATGTGTAAAACAGTAGTGCAACTTTGTTGGGTTCTGTATGCAGTCTGCTATCAAACACACTCAGTTCAGGAGAAAATGTGTTACCACTATCGTTATTAATAGTCTTGGCTTTGCAGTAAATCTGAAATACGTAAGACAAAATGAATCCCACCTGAATGCCTTAGTCTGAGCTGGTTGTCTTCACCATCAGTAGAAAGATGTAGGAATGTAGGGGTTGTTTCTTAAACTAGATCCAGTAAATCACTGTGAAAAAGCCTCTTTTCTCTCTACTGATTTACAGTGAGAATCCCAATGAATAATTCAAACATCCACAGGTCAGGTAAGATGAATCCTATCCTCTGTGTCTGGAAATAAACAGTTCCAGGCAAAATACAACCCTCTCATCAGGAGGTGGACTTCTCTAAAACCTGTGCCCCCTCTGTGTTCCCTTCCCCCTCTTAATCCACCCATAATGATAAAGCAATTCCTTTGATCTTTCACAGAAATGGCAAGCACGTACGGCTTAGCATGTTATTTCTTTTCATGCCTAGAGTCATGCAGCCATTTCTCTGCTGGATCCAACCATCTCTGGGTGTGCTATGTGTTGAAACCTCCTACTTCGTGTCTTGACATAAACAGCATAATATTCAGCCCTGGCTGCATAAAGTAATGGGGAAGGCATTTGGCAATGTTCCTAAATTCTTGCTGTTTAAACATGAGGAAGCAGATCACTTCTGCATACCAGCATTGCTTTATAGAGACTGAATGCTGTGAGGAATCCTTCCATTTAAACTAAGCAGGCAATGCAAGAGAGAGTTTCTGCATTCCCAGTTATAGGTTTGAGCCCAGTCACCCTCACGCAGTGAAGGGAGCCACCAATCTGTCAAATACAGTAGTTAAACACTGTTTAAAACATTTACTACTTCTTTCCTGAAGTCTTTCATGAGGGCTACTGAAGGTACACTCCTCTGCATTTCTCTGTGCTGAGTGTTTTAAAAGATTTTGGATAACTTCACAAAGCCTTGGGTTTTATTTTAATGCCTCCCCATTTTTCTTCCAATTCGAAGAACACAACCTTACTGTGTCTTGAGACAGCAGGTGCATATTCACAATGGGCGAGAGTCTCAGCAGCAGAAAAAAAAAGTTGCAGGCACCACTCTCCCCCATGATGAGAACACCTGAACACAATTTATTTTTAATAGGCCTATGGCATCCTACTTCCCCTCAACAGCAGATGCACTACAGTACTGTTACTGTGTAATTAGAAGCTTTGTGGTTACGCTGTGTCAGTAGTGACACTAAGTTCCTGGAGAAGTGGATTTAAACTTCTGGGAGAACTCTTCCAGTACCTCCATTAGCTTCTCCTCATCCTCCGGTGGACTGTGGGTGCTTGCCAGGGGTAAGTGTGTAGGGACTGGTTGCCTGTCTGGAAGACAAAAAATAAAAAAATCCTTATGGGTGCATTTAACTACCTCTCCTAGCACAAAGGAGATTTTTCTGCTAGGCTCTATACTGCCCAAACATACCTCATGGTTTGAAGCCAGGAAACTTACCTTCTAGGTATCTGTAAACAATGTTAGTTAAGCATATCTTCCAAAACAGAAATTAAACTAATTTCATTTGTATTCTGGAACTAGAGTGATTGTCCTTTAGCACGATATGACTTAGACTGGGGAGCAAGACCTCGCTTGCAGCTAGGGACAGGATAGATAAAGAAAGGCCTTATTGGGGGGTTTACGCCTGCTCCCTGTCGCTAGCGTAACTCCTGTAGACAAAGACCAATAACTTGAGATTATTGCTGCAGGCAGAGGTTGCTTTTTCAGCATGAGACAGGGTTTTTCCTTGCCTCCTGGATAATGTTTCTAGCGCTACACTAATTCCCCAGCTGGGACTTCGTAGTTTGGATTATATCTTAAAATGCTTACTTTCACCCTTAAAAACAAATGGTTAAATTCTAATTGCTAAAGAATTTACGCTAGTTGCTCGATCGCGATAAGTAACATGTATCCAACATAAAGATGTCTGACCAGGTCTGCTCAATTTGATGCTTTGATTGGTTTTCCAAATCTCATACTCCTCGCTCACTCTTTGTAAATATAGCTATATCACCATCCATTCCAAGGGATTTTTCTCTCCAAAAACATGGTATCTAGAGCCTGGGAACCTTATGACAGTGCTCTCAGATGTCTATGAAGCGCTGGTGCAGCACTGTTAGTCTATTTTAATAAGTCCAACTTCCGCAGTAGCCAGCTGAGACTAAAAGAATGAGCTGTTGCAACACTGGGCAGCAGATCTTTCTGAAAACCTACCAGGCTGCCATCAGGCTTCCCAGGGGAGCAGAGATGTTTGCTCTCTTTAAGAGCAAATGTTGTAGCTGGCTGCACACACCACACAACCTCTGCTTATGGAAAACTGTGGAGAAAGAAACATGCACAGGAACATTCCCTTCTCCATCATTGAATATGAACTGCTTCCTACCTAACTGTAGTGCTTCTAGCAGCCTGTGCTAAAGTTTGGGAACTATGTGTGAAAGCCAAGTTCAGCATCATGGAGAAGATGCTTCTAGTCTTTGGAAAGCAAGACTCTGTCAAACATTTTTTATTTATTTTGGCAGATGCAGAGAATTCTGGTTGTACGAGTCATGTTCTCACTTCCCATTTTTTTTCCCTAAGGAAAAAACAATTTGTTGGCTTTGGTTTGCACTCAAAGGGAACAGAATAAAAGAGAATGGAGGAAATGGACGAAGGTGTGACTGATTCAGGAAATGGCCGTCTAGGACCAGAAAAGTAGGGCTTGTGGTAAAGTACTCCTGCACACAAAGCCCTTTACTGAAAGGGCCTGAAGAGGGCCCACTCGAAGCTGTGGCTTCCAAAGGGCAGCAGGAGAGAGAAATAACTAACTTCATCACTATTTGATAAGCATGGGACACGGACACAGGACTTCTCTTGCAGCCTTAAGAGCAGTCATGCCAAGACCAAAGCTCTCAAAAGTCTCAAGACCAAAGCTCTCAATTATCTATAGCTAAAGAGCCAAAGTGTGTTCCCTGTTTACTAAAGCTAGAGACAAAGGCCAAAGGCAAGACCCTGGTGGAATTATGATCTAGACCAAGAACAACAGCACAGAAGCATTAGGACCAGAAGAAGGTGATAGGAGTACAAAAAAGACAAAGCCTGGTTCTACAAAAAACACTGACCAGCTGGGATGTAGGGTTTCTGCATGCACTGCATGATGACATGAAAAAGGTCTGGTTAAATACCTATCAACCAACCCTGTGTGACTGTCTGGGAGGGGACAGAAGGGACAAAGTCTGAACTTCCTGCATGCTGTGCCAGAAATTCAGTGGATCAGGATTTGAGTGCAACATCCAACAAAAATACTGGGCTCCTGTAAGCAGTTACCCTGAGCTTTTCCTTTCTCCTGCTGGGCTGACCTGCATCACCATTAAGACATCTGTGCTTCCAGCTACTCTACTAAGATGCCTGTCATTTGCTTGGGAGGAAAGAAAGGCTCTGCCCTATTTTTCCATTCCCTATGCTTACAGTGCCAAAAATGCCACTGTGCTGAAATCTCTACCCAGCGTTAGAGAAAAGGGGGAGTTGGCAGTTCTAACTAGCATGGAACGGTAGGAAGAAGAGCCTGTCAAAGCAAAGCCAACCTCCAGTGCTCTGTGAGAAGGATGCTAGTTTCCCAGCACCATAAAAGATGCTGTTTGACTGCTGTGATTCACCCTCCCTTGGCACAGACCTGCATACAGCCATTTTCATTAAAGAAAACCCCAACCTCCCGAAACAAATGCTTTGAAGTCTCTATCAGCTACTTTAGAGGACAAAAGCAGGAACACAACAACTTAACATGGTCGTTCTCTGGTTGCACAATGCTCACTTGAACCATTAGTCTTGGAAAGATTTTGAGAAATACTTTACTCTTTGAACAACAGTTGCCTGGTCGAGCCTTCATCCCCTTCCGGGCCAGATGGGGATCCTACAGTTCAGGCAGCTTAGGGATCTCCACTGCTACGCCATGTAAGACACTGCCGCCTTACCTTGGAAGAACAAGCCGCTCGGTAACTTTGTTGCTTCAGATGATACTGCCAACCATACAACAGTATCAGCTCCCTGGGCCTCTGTGCGCAGAGTATTCTTCATCTTCTGATAGAAATCTGGCATTGATGATCTCACAGCTAGAAAGAATAACAATGGAATGGTGGCCTGCCATGCAAGGCTTTTTTGATAAAAAAAAAAAGAGCAGCTTAAAATTGCCATTGTGAGTGTAGGAAGAAGACCAGGCATCTCAGAGTTTATGAAAGAATTATTATTGCCCCATAGCTAGGGGTACGATGACTTGTGGTGGAATAGTGCTAAACTGCCAGATGATCCACCAGTTGTTTGTTTGCGTCAAATTACAGGGACAAAACTAGTAGGAGCTGAGAACAGGATCAGTGAGAGGTTCCTGAGCCAATTCTACTCTAAACTGCAAAGAAGTAAGACATGGGGAAACAGAAATACCAAAAACCAGGTATTCAAACAGGATTTTTAGCTCCTATTTTCTCACCAGTTTAAGGAAACCAATTGCAGCACTGTATTTAAAAACTGTATGGTGAACAGTACCTAAGCCAATGACATAATTAATGTTTAAACTCTGGTTTTCTTTTTATTTTCTCCAACAGGTGATGATTGAAGGCCCACTTCCTCCAACCCTGGGGGTTGGAGAGTCCTTGAACTTTAAGGTGGGATAACTTTATGGTTCATTAGGTTTGAAATCCACAAAGGATGTGCAAAAATAAATGTATCTTAACGAAAAAGAAATACTAGGATATTTAGTTGGAAAGGGCAGTTTTCAAGCATAACGTAGACAGAGTAAGTGCTTCTGTCATCAAAAGCAAATTTGGGAAACTGCATCCCTAGAAAAGACCTAGAGATTGGATTGCTAGTCTGCATCCCAAACTTGGGTATTAGGGGCTGGTAACATATTGCGGAACGCTGGCCCGCCTGCTGAGACACAGTCACCGAAGAACAGCTGCAGCTCAGACAAAGGGCTGTCTGGCCAAACACGCTGCTTCTCAACGGCAGTAAATGTTTAGAGGAAGAGCAGAAGAATAGGCCTTGCACAATGGGTGCGTGCTCCATTTTCCTATATGCCCTTGCAAATTCCCAATGTCTGCACGTTGGTACTCTCAGAGGCAAAAGCTCTTATCTGTATGTTTAACAGTCCCACTACAAATGTAGCTTAAAGGTTAGCTTAATGCGCTACAGCTCTGCTGTGCATTTGCGTGGGGCTGGAACCATTCATTGTCCATTATTATTCTCTGGCTATACACAGATAGCAGACACTGTGCAGAACAGCGCTACCAAGGGGCTACAAAACTACTTCAAGCACCAGTATGGAGCCAAGAAATCACTGCACATGTTGGAGAAATCTACCAGAAAGTCTCATTTCTCTTTGCTTTTAGACTAATCCTGAAAAGAAAAAAACATAGTCAAGAGTGTCAAGCCGATGTTACCTGGAGTGTCTGCCCAGCCAGGGTGCATAACAGAGAAATGGATGTTTCTGTGAGCTTTTGCCCACTGCTCTGTCAAGACAACTTGCTGTCTCTAGGATAGAGCAAAAAGAGCCAGACTAGCATCAAGTTCAATAGCCTATCCACCAAGTTATTTCCCAGGGAGACAAACTACACCAAATATGCTGTAAATACCAGGGCATTTATGTATAGCAGAAATATACCCTTGCTCACCCTCATTGGATTTATTGGATAATTTTGTCAGAGACCACCATGGTCATTGCAATCCATATCCTGGCCACAAGCTTACTTTTAAAGTGGTTACACTGCTTTTACTGACCACATCTACTTGCTGCAGACTGTAGGTGAGAACTAAGCAGGCAGAAAGGGTTTGTCAGCTAAAGACAGTTTTCCCTCTTGAGACTTAAATCAACTCAAGTGGAAGCCTAGCCATGCTTTCCGTACAAGATGGTATGCACTCATAAGTGCATGCCATCATACTCCTGAAGATTATAGCTCTGTATGGATTGGATGCACTGGGAAAGCAACAGTGAACAACAGGCTTTTTGCAAAGCAGATGGTATAAGCCGTCTAGCAAACAAGTGCTGGACTTTGTTTTGAAAACCATGGACTGTACCTTGTTTTGTGCATACACCATAGTTCCATCAAATGTCCCGTTTCCCGACTGCAAGTCAGATATGTTTAATTTTTGAACTAGCATGCCCCCCGAAGAGACAGTTATCTGTAATCAAATGAATGAAAAACAAATGAATGAAAAACAAAACCAGGAACTCCCCCACAATCGCACTCATGCATGTAATGTGGTCTTCAGGCCATCTTTTTAAGTCCCTAGGAGGAGGATTCCTCTGCATACTCTTTGCACTATGCTTGTGCTCATGTATGGAGCATACCTGGAGATGAGGTAGAAGACATAGAATTTTTTTTAGAAAGTGATTTTCATTTGAAGCGGTGTTGACTCCATCAGGGAACTTTGTGCTTCTTCCTTTTGAAAAGTAATTGGGAGAAAGAAAATAGCAGAATAGAACTATTTGTAGTTTATGTTTAGCATTTACAGAAGCTAATCAGAAAACAAGAGACACTCTACAAAACTTGGGAAATCTAATTTAAAAAATGTACCTGCTGTCCACTTTTACACCAAGACCTGCAAGGTTCTTTTAAGCCTATACTCCTGTTATAGGTATTTTGCACTATGCTGCGAGAGGTAACTTGCCCCTGCGAAAGTAAAAGGGGAAGTTTCCAAAGGAAGTGTTTTACAATGAAGGGTTGAGAGTAGCAGGCAGGAGCTTTGCCTTGTAGAAGGAGGTTGTTGTTAACAAAATCCAAGAGGATTCTAGAAATGCTTACAGCATTAAAACTAATCCTGCATTGCTAGCACAGTCAAAGGAATGCTGTCACAAACCAGAAGGTAAGAATAGTAAAACACCACTTTTCAATAGCATCACAAACTCACCACTCTGGCATCAGCTTCTTTTTCCAGGAGGGGCAGCAGGGCAGTTGTCAGAATATATGTACCTACAAGACAGACAGACACCGACATTAACTTTTCTTTTTAAAAAAGCTTTCTTCTCTCTCCATCTCCTATCACATCATCTGAACATCATATTTCATATCACATCACATCATATTTCTGAAACTTCATCTGAATTTACCCATTTTCTCGCTGCTTTACCTGCAATATGCCTATTCAACTTGTAGCGGTCTGCATTGCTGCATACTTCTCAAAAGGCACATCAGTTATTTTATAGACTTTTATGTTTATTGTACCTATAGAGCAAACTGATCACTACATTCCAGCCATGACTATGAAAGCAAAATGGCTCAGGTATGGATTTCCTCGTGGGTGAGGTGATGCCAGTGAAGAAATAGGGAATGCATTTCCACTCTACATGTGGCATATATACACATATCAATGCCGGGTCACAAACAAGAGAAGGAAACTGTGCTTCACACTTGTGTTTCTTAGGCCCTTGCGTATGCACTTAAGACTCATCCATTTTTACCTTCTCACTGTGAAATCACTCAGAGTACCCTGACACTTCTGATTTGTGTTGCACACAAAAACTGCCTCTTAAATCCCCAGCATGACTATTACAGATGATAAGGAGCCCTTGGGGGGAAAATACTAATGTTGCATGCCCAAGGCTGAGCTAAGATTACGTGGGGAAACTGAAGTGTGTCCTTCCCCACTTTAATCGTGTTCATTTAGCATAGATTTGTACACACCGCCCAAATATATTCCATTACAGCTGTTACCATGACCAGCAAAGTTTGTTATCCAAAACATCGTTCAACTGCTAGTGTGTTTGATTCAGACACACCTAGTGATATTCCACCCACTCAAGTGCAACACAGGGATTTTTGTTTGTTTTTATCTCTTCAGAGATACTTTTAAAATTTTTTCCCCTTTAAACTGTATTTTAAAAAAAATGTTTAATTCAAAATGAATCTAGCCCTATTTAGTCTAGTGTTTCTTCATTGAGTATAACACTTCCCTCTTGTCTCTTCACAAATGGCTCTAGTTCAACAATTCTATGTTAGCAATAAATAAATGTATTTTTTTCCATGAGCTACTGAGGCCATGTTTTTCACTAGACATGAAGACTTCAGCATGTGTCTTTATAACCTCTCTTCCACAGAGGCAATGAGATCACCCAGTTAAAATACAGCATGTTTATAAATATGCTACCAAAATCAAACATGCTACATGCTTGGTGAACAAACTGTTCATTTCCCCCATCAGTCACAGCAGTCTTCATTTTCTCTATATAATCAGAGGGGCATCCATATGCACACAATATATTTAAAACCCTGGCAAACCAAACAAAGCGAATGCACAGCAGATGAGTAAATGCAGCCTGTCTTCAGCAGAAAATGCAAGCAAAAGCAGTTGCCAGTGAATAACGAGAGCCCATATGTCTCCCCTGGTAGTAGTGGGGAGACTGAACGATGACATCATTAGGACAAGAACTACCGTAGATTATCATGGGAGACTGCCACGATGTTTTTAAAAAAAAAAAAAAAAAAATCACTTCAGTACAAGCTGAGAGCCTGGATTAAATTTTGATTTGCTATGGATTCTTCAAATGCAAAGTAACATCATGTCTTGGTTAAATACGCTGCATTTCCGAAAGGCAGAGCTGCAATGCAATGCAAGCTATGAGGATGCTTGATTTTACTGTCCTGCAGATTAATTTACGCTTTTAAGGGGCTTCACATTGGTTTGTTAATTCTAAAGGGATGCAAAGATGAATGCATTAACATTGCCTTATTAACAACTGGGGTTTGTTTTCTTTTCCAGCTGGATGAGAGAAATGTTCAATGCCAAAAAGCCTGCTTATAGCAACTACAGCTTGTCAGAAGTTTATGTGCTTATTTAAAATCACAAACTAACTGCAAAGCCAGTGTCTCCTCTCTTCCTCAAGTTTATTAAGAATTCAGTAAATCCCACAGAGCCAAAGCATTCAATCTTTTTGCCCCACAAAACCACTTGCTCATTTGCTTTGAGACAGAGCACAAGAAGACCAGTTTTGACCCCAGCTTCCTACAGTAAGCACTAGTATCTCAAAACACACACAGATGCGACACATCAGGCATTAAGACTGAAGCATTTCATTTCTCCCACTACTAAATACTTCACGAACTATTGTCCCCGGTTAAGTGTTCAAACACAAACTCCTTAGTACTTTAACAAATATACTTGGATATTATAAGTTTTTATTTGCATGGGCTGGCCTGTCAGGCAAAACAGCCTGGACAAGAAATTTAGTACAATAATAGTAGACTAGATATACCTTATTAATGAGGTATATTGTCTGGAATACATCATCATCAATTGAAACCTCCACATTTTTATTCATGTAAAAGCTGGCATGTAGTTTGATAGTACGTTCAAAGAAATAGGAACAATGCTATGTACAGCCAGCCTGGAGGCCTGGCACAGCCATGTGCATCATGGCGTGTATTTTGCCAAGCACAGCTGTATTGCAGCATGCAGTAATACAGAAATGAATTTCTAAGTAAAAGGGGGAAGCCGCAAATAAATGCGTTGCCTGCCACAGTCCTTATAAAAACATGAATTGCATTAACAGTATAAAAACAAAAAAGGAAAACGTTCTTATTTTTAGTAAAAAGAAAACTTTGCAAGGAAAACCAAGACCGATTTGGTAGAAGAAACTACATTCCCCTCTCCCCCACTTAAGGAAAGCAAGACAACATCCAAATTGTATATCCTTTTGCTAATAATTGATTATTAATATCAAGGTACTGAACATCTGCCTTTCCAAAATGAACACTTCAGCATTCTAGTACGTTTCCTTGACACAAAAATAATTTTTGTCCGTTAAAGGAGAAGCCTCCTCCCACAGAGCTTAGTTAAAAATGGTAAAGCATATAAAATGTGATTAATGCTTAATTATCACTGTGTTCAAACTGTACAGATTTTTTTGAGGGTTGTTTTTTTTTTTAATTGTTTAAAAGACCAAGAGAGAACACAGAGGTGCATGGAGGGAAAGGCGATGATGAACAGTGATGTGCCTTGTACTGAAAGCATTAAACATTGGGTATCTTGGTGATCCTGCCCCTCCTCTGAGAGGACCTTTGGGATTCTGCCAGAAACAAAGGAAGACCTTTGTTCCCCAGAAAACAAGAACTGCCCCTACTCCTGGGGGATTCTGGAGAAAGCGTGTCCTTGTCTCAAGCAGATACTCTGTAACTGGAGATGCTCAGCCTTGAGGCCACCACGTTTCCCGGTGCCTGCTCCCCAGCTGTTGTATCCACGACAGAGAAGGAACCGAGAGCCCTCTGGGACACATGGCAACTGGGAGCGGGATGCTTCTGTCTGAGGAGTTCTCCTGGACTATGGCCCACTTCTTGCACAAGTCTGAGTGCCTGTGGAAAAGAGCAGGCTACTTTGAATTACTCACACAGTGGAAACTTGAGCAGCAGCCTCTCTTTCTCACACACATCTCAGACCCAGCAGGCAGGGAGCTATGAGTACACCTAAAAGGCAGTGCTGGACATATGGCTGTGCTACCTATATTTATGACTGTGTGACAGAGGTCAGACTGTTATACATCAGCTTCTGCTGCTATTGGAAGGTATATTGTCTACATGGCCTGAAAGCTTGGCTCCCACTAGTGTAAAGGTAGGAAAAAAAAAAAAGAAACATTTTTGCAGCGAAACAGTATACACCACTTCCCTTTGAAAAGGAGTATTTGCTGTGCCACAAAGGAGTCCAGCAGGATGAATTTCGGAGCTTGCTCAGAAGCAGGAGGAATGCAGAAGGGGGTGAGTAAGCATCCAGTCCATCACCCACACATACAGGATTCCATCTTGCCCTCACTGAACTCTGCTGAGTTCTCTGCTGAGACTAGAGAAACCTACTGGACAAGCTACATCCCTGTACCATGTAATGAGGTTTGACACAGTACTTGCTGGCCATGTTTTCTCCAGTTAAAGAGGCTCCTGGGATTGCTGCACGATTTCTTTTAAAGATAAACATCCTCTCAACATTTGCTTTTCTTTGGAAAAATTCCTGTAAGTTTTATGTCTTGAAGTTGAGCTCACATAATAGGAAGTCATGTATAATACAGTGTAATTAAAACCTTCCTGTAAGGATACAGCAACTCCACCATTACACACCACTCAACCAACTCTATCAGGCAGATTAGACAGTGTGGGTTGTCAGTCTGTGCATTACACATGGCAATTCCAGTAAATGCAACGAGCATGGCACTTAATGAGAACACACTTTCTTCATATACACTCCCTCCCAAGCGCTCATCACAGTAATGTTTAAGTTTCATGTTTACTTGCTCAAAAAAAAAAAAAAAAAAAAAATTGAATCACCATGCATTCCCTTGTGGCCTGTTCAGTAATTGCTCTACTTGCTCTGAGATCTTCTCAATTTAGTTGAGTAACCTGATATTGTGTTCTAATTAACAACTCCCGTTTTTGACTCCATACAGTGAACTCCTCCGTCAACCTGTATGAGCAGTAATTCAGTGGTTTCACAATCACAGAGTGAAACTTTAATGATGCAAGTGTAGAAAATGAGGAGCTGATAGGGAGATAAACATTCAATTCATACACTAAGTTGTTTTAAAAAAAAAAAACAAACAGAACTACAAAAATCAGCCTGTCTGCTTCATAAACTCCTAAATAAAATTAGGCTACCTTTCACATGACCTAAAGTGGAAGCTGAGGGGACTTTATGGAGGACACTATTGTTAGGTCTTGCGGGAAGGTAGCTCTGCACGTTCTTGCAACAGTTAGTTCACCATGGATCTCACCATCTCTACCACAGCATAACCAAAGTGAAAGCTATCCCCTTGCAAGGGACAAAAGTCTACAGTGTATTACACACTGGTCTTTCCCACAGAAGGCTACAAATCTTTCTGTACTAGAATGTGAAACTAAGCAAAACACAGAATAGCCCTAACAGAAAACAAACAATACCGTCAATGCAGATTTCCAAAATGCTGGTGTTGTAACTCAGCTTTAGCTTGCTAAAACCTGGAAGACTCCTTACATTCATGTATTTCAGGCTCGGAAATCAACAGGATAACACGTATAATATAGTCCATGAACACATACTCCTATCTGCTTTACAGACTTAAAGCGACCCCAAAACCTGTACTTCAAAATCGATTTGTAAAGAAAATTATGGTTTCAGCAGAAGTAATATTGTAAAGCCACTACCTGTTTATAACATCAAATTAATTGATGATGCAATTACTGCAGACCCAAGTGTCTTGGTGGATTCTAGAATAGTTTTTGCTTGATGTTCTATCTGGCAATTAGTGGTAAATTGTTGGTGAGGTTTTTAATCTGCTAACATTGAGATAAGGGCAGGCAGCCAGCACCACACTCAGTGAAGTTTTCCATCTGCCTAAGCTTTGCAGTATTATTAGGAATAGTGTTATTTCAACTGTGAAAAAAGTGGGAACAAAAAAAAAAAAAAAACAAACACGCAACACTTCTATTGTACAGATTTCAATGGCTCATTCATCTGGTAAAAATCAGTTAAATTGGCTTGCTTTTCTTATGTCCAAGTCTTTAAAAAAAAAAACAACAAAACACAAAAACAAAAAACAAACTAACTGACATTCTTCCTTGACCTGGTTATCTTTTCAAGCCTTCAATTTATGCAGTTCCAAGTAAGAGACATCCCTGAGTCTGTTTCCTGAGTACAAGATCAGGAATGAAGATTTTAGTGCACTGTCTCTGAAGGCCAATTCCACCACACTAGCAATAACTGAGAGTGTATGGGAAGAGCTAATGAACATGAAAGACAAAACAAAGGTTTACATTTCCCTTGAATTACAAAGCTGAGCTCAATAAGAGTTCTTCTGTGTCCTGGGAACCTTCAGTATAGCTAGTTGATTTGCAATTATATCCAAGCTTATCCTTTCACAGAGCACTCCTCATCCATAAGTCTCAAAGCTCTTTAGAAAGAAAATTGGTATCATAGTCTCCTTTTCACAGGTAAGGTTGTCTTGCCAAAGATCAGGCACTGACCTCATGGCAGACTGACAGCTGGTATCAAAGTTGCCTGACTTCCAAGTAGTTCAGAACACAGTCCACCAGGCAACGCTGGCTTGTGTAAAACACCAGTTAGATATGGTTTATGTGTAGGGA
>NW_009212291.1:85662-91013 GCF_000690835.1 Fulmarus glacialis
ACTGACAAATATCCATACAGGTTAGGCAATTTGCCATAAATGGGCTGTACTGCTATTGTGGTAGAAAAGCCTCTTACTTCCTCTGGCCCTACCCCTTCTTGCACAGAGAGTAAATGTATATGGCTATATTATTAAAACATGAGAGCACATTAGACTGAAGAAAAGATGCATACTGGAAGCATCATTTATTTATCTCTGAGTGTGTTTTAGCATCCCCTTGGCTGGTAAGTAGCAATAAAAATGTAACATATATGCCATTTTTCCATGTAAAGCAAGAAGATGTGTTGAGCAAAAGTAAAGTGAGGCAGTCTATAAAATAGAGGAACAAGGATTGTTTCAGCTAAATGCCTACTGCTTCAGTAAGAACATGCTTCTGTTGCCTCCACTTGCCTACCAATACTGAAGTTTTTTTCCAAAATGGCTGAATACTATCAGTTTGAATAGTCTTTGTTGGGAGTTTTACTAAAACAAGTAAAATAAAATTAAAATAAAATAAAAAAAAGAAGAGTTGACTCAGAAGTCTGCAAGTCTCATCAGAAGAAATGATTGCTTGCCGCTGCCCAGCTCCTGGATACAACCCTGAGTACAAGGCCAGCCCACAGGAGGAAACGTAAGGGCAACAACACACAACTAAAGGATACACAAACAAAATCTCCCCATCAGGATCAGCAGCTCCCCAGGAAATCAGCCCACATTACTCCAAGCCAGTCACTCAATTTCATACTGAAGGTGTGATTCAATCAGCAATGTGCCATTTCAGACTCCTGTCTGGCTAGCGCTCCCACATTACGGTCTAAGTGCTCCACAGCTATTCTGTTCTCTACCCCTTCACTGAGCTCCAGCAATCAGAGCAATAATCCTTGGGGATCTAGCAGGGAAAAAGGTAAGATATTTCATGTGACAGCAACAACAGAACCACAACAAGCCATGCGGCATTTGTGCCTGAGTCCCATTTTAAAGATGTTAGACACCAGCACAGATACGGCTGCCACTGCCTGCTCAAAGCAGTTTACAGTTTGAACTTGAATACTAAGCAAACCATACAAAGCCTGAACTATGAACCTGCGTTTTCATGACCTTCACCCACCTGTACATGTTAACAACACCGGAGAGGACTCTGCACCTCCTATTTCAATGAGATGTTGTCAATTAGCCAGTCAGTGGTGTTTTACATGAAGGGAAGTTTACTTTCTATTCTAGCCAGTATTATTTTTGTACATATTCATCTTAACTACCAGAGGACTTATGCATTCATTTTTGCTCCATATATGTCCAAGAAAAGATCATAGAATAGAATCATAGAATCATTTAGGTTGGAAAAAGACCCTTAAGATCAAGACCAACCATTAACGAGGATATAAAGTATGTTTCACAAGTCAGATCATCAATTAGAACTGAACCCTAACATCCATTATGCAAAATATCTGAAAATAGACTAACAAGTCAGTCAAGAGGAGAATATTCCTAGCCTGGATTTAAAAGCTCCACAGCATTTTAGACACCTAAATGAGCAATTCTACAGCTTATGTAAATGTTAATCAGATATCAGATATCAAATTCAAAGATTGTGCTCTGCATTTAAAGCATGTTATAGTTCAGAGTCTTGCACTCTTAGACAGTTACAACCTACACACTCCTTTACTAGACCAAAGCTAAGATCCAGGGCAGAAATAGTCAAAGAAAGACGGAAAGAATGCCCTGCATGTGAAGATCAGAAAAAAATATTAATATTATTCCATCTTATTTCTGCAGAAATCAGGCAGTCATGAGTTATTGCTTTCATGCTGCTCATAATGGGGGACAACTGCAGGTTTTCAAAACAGGGGCCTTGAGCCCATGTCACCCTTCAGGCTTCAGCTTTTCTGGGGAAAGAGGCAGAGAGAATTTAGTTTGTTCTCTCAGACCACATTCTAGTTTATAGGCAACCTATATACCAGCCATATCTAATTTAGCCAAGTTTTTCTCTGGGAACCTATAAGCACAGACAGTTACTGATACAGAAATAGCTTCTCCAAAGTAAAGCACACCAAAAGGTACCTAGTGCTTAGGGAAATGACTTAGCACAGCATCTACTCTGACATGCATTTCTCCATACAGCCACCTTCTACTATGACTCCAGCAGATATGATTTATTACCCCATCTCTGACTTCAAAGAAAAAAAACCTGCACTGTTGATAGCATTGGTCCTTCATGTGTGTCTGACCTGCAAGCACAGAAACTTTCTCTTGCACAGACAGCCTCTTCTAGCTCGACCAAGTCCCACTCTGTTCTAAAAGCTTCAAAATTTAATACTTATCATTGCCTAGAGGGAACCAGTCTAAGCAAACAACCCAGTCCTTGTTTGAACTCTGCAGAAGTTGGTCAACAGAGGATGACTTACCTGTTTTACCTTATCTGCTCAAATGTGCAACCACCTCCTTGACCTTCTTATACAGTCATGCAGCAAGTGATACACAAATGAATAAAGGACATCTATATGTAACATTCATAAAAGATAATACAGGCATTTTCCTAGGTCGCTACAATCGTAATTCAGCTTCCTCTGTGCAGCCGTCTATCTCTAGTGAGGCTGATTTACAGCTGGGAAAGCAGAACTTCCTGCTTCTACTTGTGTGATAAAATCTAATTCAAGTGATGCACTAGTACAGTTCCTCAGCAGTTAATTTCCTCAATGTTTAAAACTAAGCCAAAACATGCTTTCACGTTCAGACTGTTGTATTTGTTTCACTCTGCTTCTCTCTGGAAGAGCTGCACCTTTACGCATTGCTGGATTTTTGTTTAAAATACCACAAGAGGGTTAAACTAATTTAAGGTGAATAAATTTCTCAAGGTAGTTCTTGTACTTCTGCAGCCAGGGGAAATTTGATGGCAAAATAAAATTCATTTTGAATTTTGACCACGGGAAACAGAAGAATGTTAGCAGAAATTTAATTTGAAGAAAATGAATCTGTGCCTTTATACTTGAATTAATTGTCAGTTTAATATAGTCAGACTTGCAGGAAAAAAACAAGCTGTATGCACCATATCAGCTAAGCACAAGACATTTATACCTAAAATGTTAGTTTTCAAAAGTAAATAGGAGTTAAGGAAGCAACACAGGAAAAAGGCTAAGAATAAAACCCAACAATGGTTTCCAGGCTATATTAGTTCTATAAATGCCTGATCTTTATAGCCTAAGCTTCCCTCTTCCTCATCCCAGATATTGATGAACAGGAGGAAAACAGAGAAACAAAGCACCACAGCTCCTCCTTAATGTGTCACTTCTGAATATATTAAAGACAGTCTCTTTGGAAAGCCACCTACCCTGCATGGAGGCAGAAGAAAAAGAGAGTGTCAGGACTCTTTGTTGATGCAAGCGCCACACCCCTCATTGCAAGAGGTGCAGCTTTCAGCCCTACAGATACCAGTGGCAGCAGACAGCTCTTCTCTCTGCTGGCTGGCTGTTTGCTCACATCTTTTCCATGGCTTTTATGGGGGAACTTTCCACTTTGCTTGCTGTCTTCCCTGCTCATCCACATCTCCCCTTTCCCCCTTTATTTGCTTCCCTTAACTTGTCCCTCTTATACATCCACCACACAGTTCTTGGGATACACCTTTATATGTGGAGTGCCCAAGACTTATCCAGTAATGCTCAACCACATCTCCCCTTTCCCCCTTTATTTGCTTCCCTTAACTTGTCCCTCTTATACATCCACCACACAGTTCTTGGGATACACCTTTATATGTGGAGTGCCCAAGACTTATCCAGTACTGCTCAACCACTTGAATAGATGTTGCATCTGTCTGAGAATGCCCAGGGCACTATATAAGGCATAGTCTTCCTACACAGTGCCCCTGTCACATCAAACAGGACTGTCCAAGCCTACTGAAACATTTGAATGTCTTTTTAAATATCTGAATGTGCTCCAAGCTCTATCCAAGCCACAGGAGCACAGTTATTACAAAGACAGTATCATTAGCAGCACTGCTTAGAACACAGTTTCCTCGCAAATTTCAGAATCAATTTAATTAAATCTTATCTGCATTTGTCCACTGCTGCTATGATAAATAAAGGCACTGATGTGAGAACAACTGAAAAATGGAGAAATTAAAAAATAACACTCCAAACAAGCTGTAGTATTTCTTCTTTTCCTTGCCTGCTCCTTCCCTGGCATAGCAATGGTATGATCCCTCTTTAAGCAGGAATATATACCTCATGAACTCGGCTGTAAAAACATACTTATTTTGTTTACGGAAGTGTATTTCAGAACTAAGCCTTCAATACCCACCCAAAGTGTTTGTTGCAAAGTTTTTTTCAAGTCCATCTTCAGTTAATTCTCTGTTATTCACCATACATCCTGCATTGTTGACCTGTAAAACAACTCCTGTAAACAAAAATAATCTACACAAATATCTACAAACAAAACCACACATACAAGCAGTCCATGTTAGTTTGCTGTTTTCTGACACTGCAACATATAGCTACAAACTGTTTCAAACCATGCTATTCCAAGTCACACCACTCTGTCGCTGATCATAAAGGTATTTCACAAAAGAAAGGATCTTCAGAGAAATGGCTCACCACATGTGTTACACTAAGAGCTAACAGTCCTCTTAGTGCCTTACTCCATGTTTTTAAACTCTTTTCTCACAGAAAGTAATATGCAAGTTGTAGAGCAGATATTAGAACATAAATATGCAGTGTAGTTTGTTAGTCTCATCTAAGAGACCACACAGACCCCACATCATCCACGCTATGTGGTGACGTATTCTCCATTAGGGGAAAATTCACTATGGGAAGCTGTGCAACATGTGGTCGAACAGCCTACAGGAACTCCCACCCTCAGCAAATTAAAAGAATTAGCTCCAAACTTGGCAGATTAGCCAGGTCAGCAGGTTGCTGCATCCTAGTTAGCTCTGAGAAGAGCAGAGCTAACCAGCAGAAGTGCTTCATATTGACTTTGTGCCCTGGTTGTAGGGACCGCAGCTTTTCTCTCTGCCAGGCAATCCTGCAGAGATACCCCACCTGACTCGCACATTGCTAAAATAGCGCTGCACCACACAGCAGGGATGCACTGTAAGGTAAAACCTCATGAACAGTCAGAAGCTTGCAAGCTGTGTGCAGCTAGCATATTCTCAGACACGCTTCTTTCTCTGCCTCACCCTCCAGAGGAAGCTTGAGCTTTTCTTTCCCACCTCAAAAAGAGATCTGCCCCTACATACCTTCCTGCTTGTTGACTGCTACTGCTCAAAAGCTATTTTCCCATTTCTATCAGGATTTTCTCATCCAGTAAGCACCAAAACAACTGCTCCAGGTGCCTCAGTTTTAGTACAGTCCCCAGAGCAAATTTTCACTGCTAAATAAGGGGAA
>NW_009212291.1:91024-92175 GCF_000690835.1 Fulmarus glacialis
TGCTGCTTAACTGTTTACTCTCTCCCTGGCTTTGTTTTAGACTGCTCTAACTAGACTTTCTATAAAAGTTTAATTTTTAAGAAGGACCAGCTTTAAAAGGGACAAAGTTATTAGTAATAAAAGTCAAACAGAAAACGTGTGGTAAGAATCTCAAAAGATGCAGCTAAAAAATTACTGCTTTTCTCTCTTTTTTGTGTCATATCTGTGTATGTGAACAAAGAATGGACAAGAGCAAACAGACCATGGAGACTACTGCAAAAACATTTAGAGAAAATTAAGCAGGGAATTGTGGGCCAAATTGTGAAATCTAGACTACCTGTTGGACAAATTCATAGGCAACACACTCCAAAGATAGACACATGATTTAAGTATGCAAACTTACCAACACATTTAATTTATGTTCATTTTTGAATTTTTCAGCAAACTTCCAGATTTCCTTGGGATTAGATATATCCACTATATGCAAGAAGATATTCTAAAGGAAAAAAAAAGTAAGTTACAATCAACAGGGACAGTGAAGAGTCCCTGTTCACTGCTAAGGCCTGTCTAGGTGAAAAGGTATTTAAGCAGTATGAAAAAATGTTATCTCCAGAACACAACTAACACTTAGGTTAACATGCACAACTGGGAAATCTAATTCTAGTCCTTAAAACATGCTTAGTCACTTAATTCAGTTGCTTCTGAGCCATAGCTTTTTAATGCCAGATTTATTAAAACAGAGCCCTACTTAGATAAATATACGTGACAGACAGTCAGGCATAGCAGAGAACTAGAAAAATATTGCAAGGCTTGAAAAACTTCTGTTTAAACAATTCATATAGCAGCTTCCTCTTTAGCTGAAAGCAACTTTCCAAAGCAATGCTCAAGGTCAGATCATTAGAGAATAATGTAGGTTATTGGTGGGACCTCTGGAGGCCACCTGGTCCCATCCCCATCTCAAGATCAGGTTGTCCAGGGAAGTTTTATCTCCAAAGATGGAGATTCCCCAGCCCCTCTGAGCACTTTGCTCCAGTGTTTGATCACCCTCATGGTGAAAAAAAAAAAAAGATCCTACTATCTAGTGAGATTTTTTTCCCTGTTGCAATCATGTCTGTTGCCTCTCGTCCTTTCACTGCAGACCTCCAAGAGGAGCATGGCACGGCCTTCCCTAC
>NW_009212291.1:92189-101757 GCF_000690835.1 Fulmarus glacialis
TGGGTGTAGACTACAGTAAGACCCATCTCAACCTTCTCTTCTTAACACTGAGCAAAATCAGCCCTCTCAGCCTCTCCTTGCACATCATGTGTCCCATCTCCCTAGTCACCTTGGCAGCCCTCCACTGGACTTGCTCCAGGACATCGATGACTTCCTCATCCTGGGGGGCTCAAAACTGGGCAGAGGACTCCTGCTGGGGTCTCACAAAGGCTTAATAAAGAGGAAGATGCACCTCCCTCAGCCTGCTGGCTACACTTGTGTTACACAGCCGGGGGTGTGGTTGGCCTTCCTTGCCTCAAGGCACACTTCTCACTCAGGGACAACTTGTTACCCCCAGGTCCTTTTCTGCAAAGCTGCTTTCCAGCCAGCTAGTCCCAGCCTGTACTGCTCCATGGGGTTACTCCATCCCAGGGCAGGATTGTGCATCAGCTCTTGGTGACCTTCATGAGGTTCATGTCAGCTCATTTCCTCACCTGTTAAATCCCTCTGAATAGCAGCGCTGCTCTCCAGGCACCCCGCTCCCCCCATTTGAGATCATCTGCAATCTGACAAAGATTGCACTTCACTCCAAGTTGTTAAAAGAGACATTAAACAGTTTTTGCCCCTGTATTGACTCATGGGGGATTGTCCTGGTTTCAGCTGGGATAGAGTTAAATTTATTCCCCTCCTTTTCTGTTCTATTAAATTGTCTTTATCTCAACCCACGAGTTTTTCTCACTCTTACCCTTCCGATTCTCTCCCCGTCCCACTGTGTGGGAGCAGTTGTGTGGTGTTTGGCTGCCTGCCGGGTTAAACCATGACAGGGATGCCACTAAAAGTGGTTAACGGATCAGCTTTGTATTGTTGATTGCTACTTTCTGAGACAAATGTTCCAGACAGTTTTCCACCGAGCTTGTCATTCACCAGTTCAAACCACATCTTTCCAAACTGGCTACAAGGATACTATGGCAGACCATGTAAAAAGCCTTGGCAAAGTTAAGGAAAATGGCATGCACTGCTCTCCTCTTGTCCATTGGCAGAGTCATCTCACCAAAGGCAGCGATCAGGATATGGATGATGTGGATGAAATCCACACTGTTTTCTTCCCCAATCACCTTACTGTCTTTCATGGCTTCTGTGAGGATTTGCTCCATAGTTTTCCTGGAGTGAGGCTGACCAGCCTGTAGTTCCCTAAATCCTGCTTGTTTTTTTTGAAGATGAGTAGTTTGACTTTTTCCAGTTAACAGGAAGCACCTCCCGCTTTGAGGAGATTTTCCTTAAAGATCAACCAGTTTTCCCAAGGCCTTTTGCTCTCCATGCTTGTCTCCCACGGGATCCTGTCAACCAGGTCCATAAAAAAAGACAAAATCTGCTTTCCTAAAATCAAAGATTATAATTCTACTACTCATCCTTCTTGCCTGTCTCGATCTTAAATTCCACAATCTCATGGCCACTTCCACCAAGGCAGCTATTCAAGGCTGCTATTCACAGCAGGTCCAGCAGAGATCACCTCTAGCTGGCTTGTCCAAAACTCATATCAAAAAACTGTCCTCGACACTCTCCAGAAATCTCCTGGATTGTTTATGCCCTGCTGTGTTGCCAGCAGGTATCAGGGTGGTTCAAGTGCTCCATCAGTAACCAGAACCTGTGAGCACGGGGCTTCCCTAACACTCTAAAAAAGGCTCTATCTCCTTCCTCTACTTCATCAGGCAGTCTGTAGCAGACACCCACCATGACGTAATCCATGTTGATCTGACCTCTGTACCTTACCCATGAGCTCTCAACTGGCTTGTGACCCATTTCAGAGCAAAGCTCCATGCATTCAAGCCACCCCTTTGCATAGAGCACAACTCGTCCTCCTTGTCCTCCCAGCTTGCCCTTCTAAAAGGGGCCTGTATACATCCACTCCAGCACTCTAGTCAGGCCAACCACATCTCTCTAATCCCAGTGAGATCACAGCTCTGCAACCATGCACAGATTCCTGTTTGTTTCCTATGCTAGGTGTATTCATGTACAGGCATCTGAGATGGGCTCCCAGTCATGTTGCTTTCACATGAAAACTGTGAGAGCTTCCTCCATTTTGCTGTCCCCTAGACACGTACTCACTGTCCCCATGACTCTACTCCTCTTCTGAGTTTGGTCACTATGCCCCAATGAAACCAGTTTAAAGCCCTCCTCACTAGCTTAGCAAACCGGTTGGCAAAGATACTCTTGCTCTACTTTGTCATTTCTGCTCAGCAATGCTCATTTCTCAGAGAAAGTCAAAGAGGTCATGAAGGCCAAAGACAAAGTGACAAAGGCCAAAGGGACACCAACTGCACATTCAGGTGTTGACCTGCAGGGTGTGCATGATCCTACCCAAGCCCTTCCCTTTCACTGGAAGAATTTAGAAGAGCACTACTTGGGCCCCCATACCCTTCACCCTCTGTAAGCACTCTTGATGAACTCAAGGTCTGCCCTCACAATGTCATGGGTGCCCATGTGGTTGGGCAACAAGAGGTACTAGCCCGAGATCCAGACGAACCTCAGCAGACTCTCCACAATAGGCTAGATCTGAGTCCCCAGCAAGTGACAAACCTCTCAAGACATCAAGCCAAGACTGCAGATGGGTACCTCCATCATCCACAGGAGGGAGTCTCCAGCCATTATCACCCACCACTTCCTCCCAGTGCCGACAATGGTTCAGGCTCATCTGTCTCCAACACCTCCCCTGACAGAGCTTGTTCTTCCTTATCTGTTACCATGGCACTATACCTATCCTATAAATGCACATCTGCAGGCAGAGAACGAGCCTGCCTTCTGTTGCCAGCAGTCACAAGCTTCCATTCCTCCCCATTTTAGGGGTCTCTATCCACCGCTTATTTGAGCATGGCTTCTAGCTGTTCCTCCTTCCACGCAATGTGGGGTTTCTGCTCTTCTACTCTGCAAAGACCCTGTCAATCTCCTGTTTCTGTTCTTCTACTCTGCAAAGACCCTGTCAATCTCCTCTTTCTGTTCCCTACAGTTATGCAGCCTGCTCATCTCCTGCTGTCACTTCACCTGGCAGCCCAGCACCTTGACCACAGCAGAACCCAACAGATGGTGGCATCATGCTCTGCCCCACACTAGTACTAGTCACTCCCTGCAGCCCAACATCTGCCACATCATTCCTCTGGAGCTCTGTCTGGGCCAGCCTCCCACATGCCAGGCGCAGTCGTTCCAACCAGGGCAGAAGAGCATGCTTTCAGGTGCATCACTGCACCCACTCCAGCTGTCTCTGAGTGTCGGGTGCCTTCTGCACCCCCTTCCATGCTAACTGCTGCATTAACTACTAAGTTCTTGTTAGCCACCCCATGTCACAACAGTCTTGCAATGTTTTGAAATACTACGGCCAGGAATGTGGATGGAATAGAATGAAAAAAAGGAAAAACTTGACACAGAGCAAAGTTATAATTTTCTAAACCACTAAAGCTAGAAATATTTCCTCTCTCCAAGACATCAGAAACCTTTTACTGTTTGTTACAGGCAATTCTCTTGCTTTTTGCAGATTTGTGTTCTACCTAGTACAAGCACAGTGGCATTTATCAGCATACAAAAGGCATGTCAACTCCTACTTTCCTCCTAGATAACACTTAGTTTCAAAGACACACCACAGATAGTCTCTTATGACGTATCCCAGGAAAAGGCAGTTCTAAAATAATTATGCAGAGGATGTGTTCTCATGCAAAAAAACCAAATAATTATTAAAGGACCTCCTCTCTTTCCAAGTTGTTTTCTTTAAATATTCATTACACAAGCAAATGAGATAAGTGAAGAAGCTGAGAAAATTATAAAGCATTATTCCCTGCCTATAATTCTGCTTCCCTGCAGATAAAGAAACACATGACTTTTCTCTCTAGCCATTGGATTTCAGCTCCTTAGTTGAGTTAGGTCAGAATTTTCTCACTGTCATTTCTGTCCAAAAACTTGACACTGCTCTACTGTTTCTAACTGGATACCTCTCTAAAAGCTTTCTACTTTTAAAGCTACTACCATTAGCTACTGGAACAGAAGAGCTGAAGTTTTTTGCGCAGATGTTCAATATTACAAGTGATTTCAGAGACTGAAAAAGATCTAAATCAACACTTATCTGCTGAAGACTGTCACGTTGGCTCAGAAAAAGGACCCACAGGCCTGTTCCCTATGAAGTCCTCGACGGTAGCAAAGTCATTTTCCAAGTGAGACCTAATCCCCATGACTACATCTACTTTAACAGATTAGGAGAACTTCCCAGTTCCCAGGTCTAGGTGCAGGTGCCTGCCAAGTAACAACTCCATTTCAGCACTGAACTCTGGCATGTGTTGTTGTGGAAGATGGAAAAAATCTTTGGCGTATACTACAGCAGGTTCTCTGTCCAGATGATCAGGAAGAACAAGTTAAGTCTGGATACAGCTTGTCAAGCTGCAGATAAAGCATTTTATTATCTCCCTGGATTGCTTCTGAATAAGTACTTATAAAGAAGGATGTTCTTGTGGACTCCTTATTAAAATGACTCTTCCCAGTGCAGTCACACGTCCCAGAGGGCCTCTTGTACAGCTCGTCTAACACTTCACTGAATGCTGCTTTCTGTACAAGTGCCATGTCCCCAGGGCCACACACAAGTTCTGCAGTGCCCGCATACTCTTTCATGACTAGAGCAACTAATCTAGTTTCTAGTTTTCTAGACAGTTTTGCAGCCTACCAAAAAGTGGGAATGCAGTGATTGTGCTGCTTTTAGGAGGAAGAACATTATTTGCCTCAAGTTTTGTTTCACCAAATGACAGAAAACAGAACATGAAGGAACCTTCAGGGGTCATCGAACTCACCCCTCTTCCCAGGCTGTCTGACTGCAGTTAGAAAAGGAAGTAACACAGATAATCACCGGTCTTACTATAGCCATGGGATTACGCAGTTATAGACAGCTGGAAAGTATTTATTTCTACATAAGGACTGATCTAATTCACCTCCATTAAAGAACTGAAGTGTAATGCTGGTTGTGTCACACCAGGGAGCTGAAACCAAAGAGCAGAAATTTAGTCAATATGGTATCTCTAACCATAAAAAGTCTTCAGAATTTTTGATCCACATTAAAAACTATTACTGGAATGAAAATACTGTGTTCAAGAGCCAAGTCATTATTTAAAATGAAGATAGCTCTCCATCCAAGTGTTGTGGGTTAACCCCAGTAGGCAGTTAAGCCCCACACAACCACTCGCTCACTCCCCTCCCAGTGGGATGGGGAAGAGAATCAGAAGAGTAAAACAGACAAAACTTGTGGGTTGAGATAAAAGCAGTTTATTAAGTGTAGCAGAGCTGTGTGGGCAAACAAAGCAAAATAAGGAATTGATTCACTACTTCCCATTGTCAGGCAGGCGTTTAGCGATCTCCAGGAAAGCAGGGCTTCATCACGTGCAACAGTGATTTGGAAAGCCAAACGCCATAACTGCGAATGTCCCCCCTTCCCTCCTTCTTCCCCCAGCTTTTATTGCTGAGCACGACATCATGTGATATGGGATATTCCTTTGGTCAGCTGGGGTCAGCTGTCCCAGTGTGTCCCCTCCTAACTTCTTGTGCACCCTCGGTCTGCTCACAGGTGGGGCAGCGTAAGAACCAGAAAATGTCTTGATGCTATGTGAGCACTGTTCAGCAATAACTAAAACATGGGTTGTCAACACTGTTTTGGTCACAAGTCCAAAACATAGCACCATAGGAGCTGCTATGAAGAAAATTAACTCCATCCCAGCCAAAACCAGTACACCAAGATAGAAAGACAACAATTGTACTTCTCCATAAGCACACCCTCCTGAATAATTAGCAAAAAGTAGTGACAGCTACAGGGGTGTACTGTGAGTGATATATCCAGAAGCAAAAAAATCTGTAACAGAAGGGAGGAGGTAAGGAAGAGATACTATAAGAAAAGGAGATGGAGAAGTCTATGGAGCATGGAGCTAGGACAACACAGAGGACCTCACAGAGCAGCCAATCTTGGCAAATCAAGAGCATGTTATTCAGACACATAAAACCTTCAACTCCAATGCTGTAAACTCAAATGTTGTTGCAAGAGAGTTGTAATGCATTAACTTTTAAAAGCCTCAGCCACATAGTTAGGAATAGCAAGTAAGACATAACAAAACATATCGACAGCAAACATTAAATAAAACAGCATGCTGCTGGTGTTGTTATTAATCACAGAAAACATCACCTAGTGAAATTAAATCACTTCAAACCCTATGGATGATAAACTACTAGATGTTTCCATGTCCATATGAAAATACTATTAAAAACACAACAGCAAAATGACGAAACAGAACATCTCAAGGCCTCTGAGGTCTTTAGTATTAACAATCTTTCTAAGAGTAAACAAAAGACTGAGAAACAACTCACCTGATTGCCCGTTTCTGTCACTATTTCTCCTTTGGCAACCTCAGCCCGCTCCTTATTTCGGCAAACCAGATGAACTGTGCCACCTGGTGGATTTCGACAAAAAACACATTTGATAATTAATTGCTAACTGTGTTTGGGGGAGGCATCAGCAAAGACAGAGGGCCACGAAGTGATGAGCAATTTGCAATTCTTGTTTGGGCTTAGTTTTTGATACAATCCAAATGAAACAAAAACCCTTTTGTGATTGCATCCCAGTCTGTGGGAAATCTATAGCCTGCTAGTAGCTTTGGCAATACTGGTCAGATGGGCACTGAAATATCACGGGAGCTTCCCAGCAGGCAGAAGGTTCCTGAGCTGTGCACAGCCAACAGTCCCGCTTCTCTGCTGCCAAAAGCAGTGGCTTTTCATCAATGTTGCTGAAGCTCAGGTCTGTGGAGCTCTCAGGGCTTCCATGATACTTGCTGATAAGCTGGGAGCAGGGAGCTCGTTAGGGCCGTGGCACCCCATAGCAGTCCCAGGTCCACCAGCCTTGGGCGATTCTCAGCGACAAATTCCCCCCAAAAGGCACCAACCCAGCAGTACCATCAGGCAGACTGGACACACCAAGAATCCCAACAGGGTCTGTCAAAAGACTGAGGTAAAGGTCCTTCAAACAAAAGGTTTAGGACATAAAGAGCAGATATAATAAGAAATCTGGAAGATTTCTCCTTGGCTCTGGTCTTATGAAGGCAGGCAGGAAGGATAAAGTATCACGCTGTAACAGGGTCCTCACACAAGGCTGCATGCATGGAAAAGGCCACTGCACTCTAGGTACTGTCTGCTCAAACCATTTTCTGTCAAGTCTGCACATCATGTTTAGTGTTGATAAAATACCAGAGCTACACTGGAAATTGAAGCCAAGGCATTTGTATTGTAAATGCTTCTTTTGGCACATGCCTTAGAAAGTTCAGTAAAAGGCTTGAACAACACAAGTAACTGGAATTGCTCTGTGAAAAGGAATTAAAAATGCCAGATATCAGAATTCTTCTCAGCAATGGGAGATCTGACAAGGACTATGGCCACAAATTGCAGCTTAGGAGGCTCAGGTCAAGCATTAAGAAAAAAAGTTTTCACTAGTTTTCTTCTAAATAAATCAGGCTGTCCCAAGAGGATGCACAATTTCCAACCTTGTGGGTTTCAAGATCCAGCGAGACAAAGCAATGGCTGGTTTGATCTAGTGTTGGCAACAGTCTTGCTTCAAGTGGGATGCTGGACAAGATGACCTCCAGAGGTCCCTTCCAACCTTAACTTTTCTGTGAAAGGAATATGCAGGGCAAGGCTCCTCTCAAAGGCCTGGATATTTATCATGACCTCATAGCTTAGCCACATTAAAGAGAGCCTTCAAAAACAGAACTAAGTTACAGGTAGGCATAATTCTCTTACTTTTATGCTTTGTATTTTTTGATCATTACAAGTAATGCGTTAATCTCAGTCACAGGACTACCTTCACTCTTTACTTTTACCTATTATCAAAGGTGTTTTAGGGGTTGCTAGCAGCCCACCACTACAAGGCTAAGCAATGTAATCCCAAAGGATTGATAATAGAAACAACAGTGCTGGGTCACTCTTCTGGTGCCCGGAACCCAAACGCAAGACACCAAGTCTACCCTAGGGATAAAGCAGTCACATACTGCACAGCCCAGTGTGGGGTCTGATAATGCAATTTTCTGTCTACAAGAGAGGTTTTTCCAGAGAGCACCACTACAGCAAGTATACTTGGCATGCAGCTGATGCAGGCAACAAGCCTCAAGGTTCTTCTGAAATTTTCTGACAGGGTCCGATTCCTCCACTGCACTGCCAGAGTTGGCTGGGTTACTTTTACCAAGTGCACAACTGCAGGCAGCAGTGGAAAACTCCTGAATCTGGGATAATCATACAAATGACACTACCTGATGTTTAATACAGTTTCATCTTCAGTTTGTGTTACACATATACCATGCATGGAAGAGATCATGCACAGACAGGCACTGAATACACAAATCAGAATGAAAGACACTCTTTACCCCAGGGAGAGCAGATTTCATAAGTAAGAGAAAAGGCAATCAGAAGGGGCGGTGTCCAAAGCTCACCTCTTTGGCCATTCTCACAGTGACTGCAGGCTTCACTGCAAAGGAGGGTTTTAATTACAGATCTTAAGGCAGTTAAGCATGTGCATTTGCAGATGTTTAAGGAGCTCTTCGCAAAACACAGGGGACAGCACAAGTAATGTGTGCAAGTACAAATTAAACACATGGAAGAAGTAGCTGGCCTTCAAGCTGATCAGGAACATTCTCATAGTCTACTGTGCAAAACATTCAAGGCAAACAGAGGTGGGTTTTAAGGGCTTTGAATATGAATTTTTTTCTTGCTGTTAAGGAGGGAGGGAAGTTTTGGTGTGACCTGTCGGCTAGGAAAGGGATTTAAATGTATTTTCCATGGTAAAGATTAAAATTATTTGAACTTAAACAACACATGGGAATTGTCAGAGTGGCTGGGAGAACACTGCATCAAACTAGAAGTGCAGTTCACAAGACATACAGAAAAGCTCAGATCTGCACTACCTGTAAGACACCAATTCAGAGAAAAGCTCAGCTCAGGCTAAAGAAATTGTCATCACGACTGTCATTATTTACAAAGATCTGAACTGCTTGAAGGTAAAGCCAACGTAGCTTGGTTATTCTTTTGCTGAGTCTGAACTTCTTATTTTCTCGTCATGGTATACTTGAAGAGATTCAACTAGAAGCAAGAGCCCCAACAGCTGACATCGAGTTTCAGAGCAACACGTGCAAGGATAGGATCAGGAAGACGCTGTTAAGTCATTCTGACTTCATATGCACAGCAACGTCCATGCAAGGTATCAGACAAGCAGTCTGAGCCCAAGGTTGTTCTTTGGGCTCCAAATACTAGACATGGTGACCAAACCCTATGCAGATCCAGTCAGTTTGACAGCTTGCAAAACCTGGCAGGCATATCCATTTGTGAGCAAAACCGTCACCAGACAAAGCAATACTTACATAAGGCTATTATACATAATGGCAGTAGTGGGAACCTGAAATCAATCACATACTGGCACTGATGGGGGATCTTTAACCCAAAGGCTCTTTGATGCTAGTAATTTTGAATTAGTTTAATTTAACTGAGTCACCACTTTCCTTCATAAGATAGTTATGAAACCTAAGCAGGGAGAGAC
>NW_009212291.1:101788-102725 GCF_000690835.1 Fulmarus glacialis
GCCGCAAGCTCCTCCCTTTTATTCTCCATGCCAAAACTCCTATCACTCTTGCACAACAGGAATTATTTTGTCAACTCTGAGAGGGATTAAGTTTATCCTTCAACAGTAGCTAGCTCCAGTTCATACCATCTCCTTGCTTACAGAGAGCAACAGAAAAAATGGTTGCATATAATCAGTTAAAGGGCACAAACTCCAGACTATTATCATTAAGATCAAGCACAACTATGTTGCTTCTTTTATACTCTCCTATCTGAGCTTAGCAAAGCCAATTGTTTTCTTTCATCATATGATACATTTGTAAGTTCCTCAAAACAATTCAAATTCAGCCAGGCTGCTACTTGTACTGAATCAGCCTTAAACTGACCTTGATCTGTCACCAACATCCTTAGATGCCACTATAACACAGATAGTTTAGGTAAACATGCACTTGAGAAACACTTTGCAGATCCTCTCCACTAATTTTGTTTCATTATTCCAGTTTTCACAGCACTGATCATACTTAAATCTCTAAGCCACACTAACAGCCCTGTAAAATAACACACCTGACCCCTCATCCCAATGAGTTGCATCTTTGTGTTTGCGCTGGAAGGCCAAACCTGCTACCTTCCATCTTTTCTGTAACAGCCCCTCAGAGCTCCTCATTACAGCCCGGCTCACCTCTCCTCGCTATCTCTTTGGCAGTGGCCTTGCCAATGCCGCTGTTTGCGCCAGTGACCAGAAAGGATCTTCCAGCCACGTTCACCTCCACATCGGCTGGATTGAAGTTCTTGGAAGCAGACTCATAGCCGCTCCTGAATAAATCAGAGACACCTGTGAGAAACTAGAAGAGAGTATTTCCAAAAAACACAGGGGAGGGTTGAAAAGTGCTCTCCCCTCACAGCTCAGCATACACTAAACGCCCCCCCTCTCCCCATTACTCTCCGTACTCGTGGCACAG
>NW_009212292.1:0-645 GCF_000690835.1 Fulmarus glacialis
CTCATCAGACTTGTGTTCTAGACCCTTCATCACCTTCATTGCTCTTCTTTGGACACGGTTTTCCAGGACCGTCTCCGGACACCTTTTGAATATCTCCAAGGATGGAGACCCCACAACCTCCCTGGGTAACCTGGTCGTCACCCTCACAGTGAAAAAGTGTTTTCGATGTTCTGAGGGAACCTCCTGTGTTTCACTGTGTGCCCATGGCGTCTTCTCCTGTCCCTGGATGCCACTGAGAAGAAGCTCCATCCTCTTTGCACCCTCCCTTCAGGTGTTTATATACCTCAGTAAGATCCCCCTGAGCCTTCTCTTCTCCAGGCTGAACAGACCCAGCTCTCTCAGCCTCTCCTCATATGCTCCAGTACCTTCACCATCTTCATGGCCTTCCATTGGGCTCTCTCCAGTATGTCCATGTCTCTCTCATCCTGGAGAGCCCAGCACTGCACCCAGCATTCCAGCTGTGGCCTCGCCAGTGTTGAGCAGAGGAGAATGATCACCTCCCTCCACCTGCCGGCAATACTTTGCCTAAAGTAGCCCAGGACACCGTTGGTCTTCTTTGCAGGTGTCGTGGTTTAACCCCAGCCAGCAGCTAAACCCCACGCAGCCGCTCGCTCACCCCCCCCTCCTCCCGGAGGACCGGCAGAG
>NW_009212292.1:786-4721 GCF_000690835.1 Fulmarus glacialis
GAAAGGGGAGTCACCCCCCCCCCCCCCTTCCTGGTTTTTATACTGAGCATGATGTCACATGCTATAGAATACCCCATTGGCCGGCTGGGTCAACCACCCCGGCTGTGCTCCCCCCCACCCGAGCTTCCGCTGCACGTGGGAGGCCGAAAAAAGAAAACAAAAGTCTCCCCGGTGCGAGCACCGTCCAGCAACAGCCAAAGCATCAAGGGGCCATCAACGTTCCTCTCCCACCAAACCCAAAACACAGCACAGCCCCCCAAGCTACTGGGAAGAACGTTAACTCTGTCCCAGCTGGGACCAGGACAGCAGGAAGGCCACATTGCTGGCTAATGATCAACTTGGTGTCCACCAGGACCCCCAGGGCCTTTTCTCCAAGCTGCTTTCCAGATGGATGGTCCCCAGCATATTTTGGTGTCTGGGGTTGTTCCTTTCCACTGGGAGGATTTGGCCTTTCTCCTTGTTGAGCTTCATGAGGTTCCTGCCAGCCCATTTCTCCAGCCTGTTGAGGTCCCTCTGGGTGGCAACGTGACCCTGTGGCCACTCCTCCCAGTTTGGTGTCATCTGCAAACTTGCTGAGGGTCCACTCTGCCCCACCATCGAGCTGTGAGCCAGCATCCCTGCACGGCCAGGAAAACTCTGCCTGTCCCCTGCCTGGACTGTGGCTCCAGCCTAACTCTAGGCTCTGTCCTAACTCTGAAACCAGTTTTTCTGCTCTTGGCCAACTGCGTGTGTCCAAGTCCTGGACTTGTGCATCTTAGCGTGAGCAGGGCTAAGACGCACCACCTCAAAGCTGTCACCTTCAGGCATTGGTACCCAGCAATAATAAAATCAGGGTAAATCTGGTCACCTTCTTTTTCAGACAACCAGAGGTGGGGTCCAGAAGTACGATCCAGAAGTGGGATCCAGAAGTGGGATCCAGAAGTGGGATCCAGAAGTGGGATCCAGAAGGCCACACTCTCTGACACCCTCCTCAACAAAAGCAAGGTTGAACAACCTCTAGTTCTCCAGCTCATCCTTTGGACCTTTTTGAAAGTTGCACACAATACTTGTTTTTTGCTGCTTATCAGGAAGATCTCCCAATCTCCATGATCTTTCAGACATGGTTCAGAATGGCCTCACTGTGTCATCGACCCGGGGGCTTGGACTTGATCCCCGTTGCTTGATGGTTTTTCTCCTTGGGTTCATCCACTGCTGGTTCTTCTCCTTGGGTTCTATCTCAAGGCACACAGGCCTGGAAGACATTCCTGGAGAAGACAGAGACAAGGTGGACATAAAACATCTCAGCCCATTCTGTATCTACTCGTAATACCTTCAGCAGCTGCCGCACGTGGTGTTTGTTTTGAGTGCCAGTTGAGTACTGCTATGGACCATCCTTCCAAGGAAGGACCTGTCCTTCCAAGATGCTGTCCTCAAAGACCAACTCTACTGAGCCCTGCTGCCCTTCAGTGCTGCTGCCCACGATATCCTACCTAAAAGACCCCTGAAGCACCTCAGCCAAGCCATGATGGTCACTCTGCAAGGTGATGTCCTCCACCCCAAGTCTTGTCCAAGCCCCTTGAAGACTGTAGGAACCTTCGTGTTCGTGCTACAAGTACATTTACATGCTCACGCCTCTACGGTGGGTTCATCTGGGGTGGGGGCATGGTGCATGGTGCGTGGTTGGAGGAGAAAATTGTTGGCCAAAGCAGCCAACACATTCTGATGACACGTGTGAGCTCCAAACCTGCAAAGAAATGAACTTTTTTGGGAGGTGAGATGGGACAACACAGGGAAACTTGGTGCATCCTCACTATCGATGGTGGAGGAAAATATTTCAGACACCAACCGTGGGATGACCAGGAGAAAAAGGTGGAAAATGTGGATTTATAGAGGCCTTTGCTGCTTCTTTCAGGCTCTCTAACAAACAACCCTGTGTCACTGCATCCCATTGGTGGCCCGATAAGCCACTGGTGCCGTTATACTGGTCCTAGTGTTCCTATTGGCTGTTTGTATCTTTTGGAGGAGAAGCGCATGGGGTAAAGGAAGGAGTAAGGATCAGGATAAAAAGTGATAGAAAGGATGTAAAGTGATATAATGAATTAAAATGAGGGGACATTGACACCTGAGGAGAAGACATCTTGTTGAGGCCCAAGCGCTTCTCCTCCAAGGATGTCCTCAGACTGGGGAACCCTCCAACAGGTAGACCACGCTCAAGTCCCCAAAATATTGAGCAATGCAGCGCGTCTTCCCTCAAAATGCTGTCCATGTGGGGCGTTAGTGGCCCGGATGCCACCTCATTCCTAACCCCAGATCCTCCGGATGCATAGAGAGGAGGTTCTAACACCACTGCCAAAGCGTAGGACATGTGGGGTGAGAGTGTCCCCATGAGACTTTTGAGCGAGCTGAGACCCATTTTTCTCCACAAAAAAACGGTTTAATGAGATTTTTTTACTTCATCTATTTATTAAGGTATTTTCACCAGAAGGGTCTCCAAAACAAAGATGACCCAAGTGCTTCTACCATGGCCTTTGTGGATAAAAATGATCCTTGACCTCGGAATAACTCAGGAAACATCTGGATTATGCTCAAAAAGTGCCTCGGTTGCAGCTTGTCTCTATCCCAGTGGAAAGAAAGAAGAAATTAAAAGAAAAATCTCAGGTTTGTTCTCCCTCAAACCAATGTGGACTTTCTGAGTCCCGGGAAAGTTCTTCCCAAGGTGGCTGAAAGCCTTGGGTTGGATTGCAGTGAGGTCCCACCTGGAGAACCCTCCAACCCCATGAGTTTGGAGGGGCAAAAAAAAAGACAGCAGAGGGTGAAAATGGCCAACATTGCCCATTTCTAGTCTTGGAACACGTTGGCCGGTCAATGGCATTGTGGGAATTTTGGGGGAGACATGGAAGGGGAAGGTTGGATCCTGCTGCAGGACATCTCCAGTCTTAGCTCTCTTTGTCTGGACAATGGCATGATGGGAAATTGGGATTCCTTCAGTGTGGTGGGTTATGGAGGGCCACCACTGTCACTGGGTCTTCTCACTTGGGGTCACCTCGTCATAGGGGACATCTGCTGGGGGTTGTCCTGATTTTAGGTCCAGGACCCAAATGTTGGGACAGGTGGGTGGAGGGATGGATGGAGGGAAGGAAGAGAAGGTACACTGACCATGCAACACCTAGAAGACGACCTCCCCTGTCCCCTCCACACCATCTCAATGTGCTCCCGCCACCCCCAACAGCCATGCGATGGAGCAACCAGATCCCCCCCTTCCTGGAGCACCTTCTGGCGGGTGTCACTTCGTGGTGGCAATGCCACCGCTCCTGTCGCTCCCCCCTGCCCAGGGGACGAATTAAGGTCCGACATCCCTCCCCCACCGCGCGTATGTCCCCTTCTTCCTCTGTGGGTTTCCTGCCTCCTTCCTCTTGCATGAGCATTTCCTGCCCGGGGTTGCGTGGAGGGGAAGTGGCACCTAACAGTCACGGCCTCCACCTGTGACAGGGACACCGAGGGTCCACCAGCCGGGCCAGGGGCTCCAGGAAGGGACATGTGAGTCCCTGAGGTACAGGGGGGGAAGGCTGGTGGGGTGGGACCTAAAAGATCTGGTGGGGATGGACTAGAAGGTCCGGACGGTGACTGGGAGGTCTGAGGCGGAAGATTTGGGTGGACAGCGAGGACGTCTGGGGGTGGAAACTGGGAGATTTGGTGGGGCGAATGAGTGGTGTGGTGGCCCACTAGCAGGTCTTGTGGGCAACTGGAAGGTCTGGGTGGACCACTGAGGGCAACTGGGATGTTCGATGGGGTCAAATGGGTGGTGTGGTAGCCCACTGGGAGATTTGTTGGGGCGAATGAGTGGTGTGGTGGCCCACTAGCAGGTCTTGTGGGCAACTGGAAGGTCTGGGTGGACCACTGAGGGCAACTGGGATGTTCGATGGGGTCAAATGGGTGGTGTGGTAGCCCACTGGGAG
>NW_009212292.1:4797-5038 GCF_000690835.1 Fulmarus glacialis
GGGAAAGGAAGAAGAGGAGGAGGAGGAAGAGAGCGGGGAGAAGGAAGGAGGGGGGGTGGGATGAATGAGAAAGGGAGGGGCCCTGGGGAGGGTGAGGTGGGAGGTGGGTTGGAGGGATGGAGAGATGGAGGGAGGGAGGGAGAGTGGGAGGGATGGACCAAGGGAGACCTGCATTTTCTCTGGAGGATTCTGCGTCTCCTTCTCCCCACAGCCCCGCCACCACCGCCACCACGATGTCCTT
>NW_009212293.1:0-313 GCF_000690835.1 Fulmarus glacialis
AGAAGGCATTAAGTACCTCAGCCTTTTTTCATCCTTCCCTCATCCAATAAAAGATGGAGATTCTCCTTGGCTCTCTTTTTGTTGGCAATATATTTGTAAAAACATTTTTTGTTATCTCCTATGATAGTGTCCAGGTTGAGTTCTAGCTGGGCTTTTGCCTTTCTAATTATTTCCACTCTGCATGACTTAACAAGATCCCTGTACTCTTCTTGAGTTGCCTGTCCCTTCTTCCAAAAGTGGTAAACTCTCCTTTTTTTCCTGAGTCCCAGCAAAAGCTCCCTGTTCAGCCAGGCCGGTCTTCTTCCCCGCCACT
>NW_009212293.1:626-1345 GCF_000690835.1 Fulmarus glacialis
TGGTACGCTCGCTTACCAGCTATGTCAGGAAGTTATCCTCCACACACTAGACTGTTTCCTCTCTGCTGTGTTGTATTTCCAGTGGACATCTGGTAAGTTGAATTCCCCACAAGAACAAGGGCTAGCGACTGTGAGACTTCTGCCAGCCTCTGGCAGAATATTTCATCTGCCTCCTCATCCTGGTTAGGTGGTCTATAACAGACTCCCAGCAGGATATCTGCCTTGTTGGCCTTCCTCTTCATCCTTACCCATAAGTACTCAACCTTATCATCACAATCAATGAGTTCTATACAGTCGAAACACTCCCTAACATACAGAGCCACCCCACCGCCTCTCCTTCCTTGCCTGTCCCTTCTGAAGAGCTTATAGCT
The DNA here is from genome assembly GCF_000690835.1 of Fulmarus glacialis. Classification (NCBI taxonomy): domain Eukaryota; kingdom Metazoa; phylum Chordata; class Aves; order Procellariiformes; family Procellariidae; genus Fulmarus; species Fulmarus glacialis. Next base: position 998 of record NW_009212293.1, read on the forward strand.
ATCCATTGCAGCACTCCAGTCATGAAAGTCATCCCACCTTGTTTCTGTAATGGCAACTAAGTCATAGCTATCCTGCTGCACAATGGCTGGGGCTATCGATTTCCCCCCCAACATTGGCATGCCACCCCTAGGCTCATCCCTAGCTTATGCTAGTGTGCTACCAGTGTCTCACAGGCTTCCAGAGATTTGAACCTAGCAGAAGGTTTCAAATCTTAAGTTCAGTGAGATTCAAAACTTACTTTGCTTAAGAAGCAGCTCATTATTCTAATTTCAAAATAATCTTCAAGGAGAATATTTAAAATATTTTTAGTTGGTGAATATATCTAATTTTTCTTATTATAAAATAAT
>NW_009212294.1:0-9388 GCF_000690835.1 Fulmarus glacialis
GGGAAAGCGGCTCGGGGGAGCCGAGCCCGGCGCCGAGCGGCCGCTGCGCTGCGGGCCGGGGGAGAGCGTCCTTCAGTGCTCTCCTGTCCTGTGCTGCACCCACGGCTGCTGCTTGGAGCCCTCCACGGAGGCAGAGGCCGGTCTGGGCGATCTCACTGTCGAGCAAGGTGTCATAGCTCAGAGGGCTGCGGCAAAGCTGGGAATACAAATAAATTCAGATCAGAACAAGAGTCGGCTGTGTTTAGGCACCGAGTTACATGAAACACAAAAACGCACGTAGCTATAGCACTAAGTGATGTATGTCTCAGCTTGGCCAGATAGAGCCTTTCACAGTAAAGCTGTGAAGAGCACGGGCTGATCCAGAAGCTCCTGTCATTAACAGAAGGGGTAAAGCTTGAACTGCCAGCCAGCCACAGAATAAATTGTTTCATATCAATTAAATCTCTTAAAATCCATAGGGCACTTCCTATGACACACAGCCGGGTTCTGGCCGTATCCCACCACTCAGAAAGGAAAGTGTTGTCTGGTGTCTTAATGTGCTGTCCTGGGGGAAAAAAAATCACACTGTTCTACTCGTAAGGGGATTTTCTCTATGTTTGCAAATAAAAAGGGAATTTGTCTCATTTCCTGCAGCTTGGTTGCTAGGAGCAATTAGTAGTGAAAAGGAGGGCATGAAGGATGATTTTTTTTTTCCCTCCTTTTTTCTTTTTTTATTGGATGTTTATTATAAGGAAGAAGCAGTTCAGAGTATCTCTGCTTGTAACGAACTTTTAAGTTATTTTTAAAAAAAGCAAAAATCTGGACTTTGGGAAAGCCGGTTGCCTCTTTCCTTCCCTCTGGGATACGAAGGTATGTTGGGTTAAGCAATGACACGGTCCAGCAGAGTGCTGTTGTCTTCTCATCAGCATTTCTGAAGACCAAGAATGTAACTGGGCAGGTAGCACAAGCAGTCACTTGGGTTACCAGAGAGTATGTATTTAGATAAAAAGTAAGGATGGATCTGATCCTCAAACTTAATTGAAAAAAACCAAACCTCTGGCTGTATGATTTTATTGTGCTTACATGGTAGGGTTGTAAAACTCTATTTCATCAGCTAGACTAGGCCAAAGTTAAGTCCTGATGAAGGCGAGGTGTTGTCTATAGCATTTCTCTCTGTCCCTGAGGGCGCAGCCTCCCAAAGGCTGATACTGGGAAAAGGCTGCGCTAGAGAATGATAAAATCCCGCCACCTCATTTCAGATAGCTTTCAAAAATTATTGCTGATGGGTCTACTTTTTGGGGGGCCCATAGGAAGCAAGTTTCTGTCGGCTTTTATAAAAAATGTCTGATTCATTTCAAGATCTGCATGCCCTTATCTGTGTAGACAAGCCGCAGCGCTCAGGGAGGGCTGCTTACAGTGGCACCGCCTGCGCGGGCAGGCAAAGAGCTTTGCAAGCAAAAATGGAGAAGGTAGGCAGAGGTCACATGTGGTGGCTTGTTGGATGCTCAGGAACACTAGATAATCTGCATGGCCTGCGTGGAAACTATAATATAATTATAGCTATTAATAGAAGGAAAGTGAATATTAATATAAGTAAAATTCAGGACCAGTGTGTTTCTTAAAGGGAACTTTGATTAGAGATGAAAAGAGGCTGCAGCCTCCGGTGGCAATAAAGCCGAAAGGTTGTTTCTACTGGCTTGAGATGTTTCAGACCATTTACTGGAAATGTGTCAAATAATCATTTTGATAATACAAAATTGCTTTGAACTGACCACTTCATTTTAAATGATGTGATTTTCTAGGTGAATATTGTGGAGTAGGAATTTTCACTCCCTACTAAACAAAACCCAACAAGAGAATATATTGGATGTGAAATTGTATTCTGAAAAGTAAATCCATTAAAAACATCTCTTGAGATTTCACATTTATTTCTAGGTGATTCCTAGCCATTTTTCAGAGGAGAAGCAAGTTTCACCAGCAGCTGTGCAATTTCAGCCAAGTTCCCAGATGATCAAATAAACAAATGCGCTGCTGCGCAGCACCTGTCCTGCAAATGAGATCCAAGTCCTTTTGCTGCGCGTTAAATAGTAAGTGGAGAGGAAAGCAAGGCAGTGAGAGATTTAGGCAAGGCAGAAAGATAGCAAAGGAGCATTTTGCACTTCGCAGAGGTGGAAAACTGGGCTGCCTGTGTAGGACCTGGGGCCGAGCATCCTCGGTTGCTCTCATTTTAGGGGTCCAGCCTGCATCCCTGGCTATTCTCATCCCCGATCACATCCCACTGCGATACAGCCTGTAGGATTTATTTTCCTAAATTCCATTTTTGTCATTGACTTGGGAACTTAATGGCACAGAAATCTATTTAGGTGTGCTCCTAAACAAGCCTGCAGCTTGTTGATTTTCAGCTGGATGGAAATATCAAGGTGCTGAAGTTCCTTTGAGGAGCAGGTCTTGGATTTTGAAGGCAGAAGAAAGGTGTTAGCAATGTTAAATGCATTGATCTCGATGACAGCTCTTTGGGGATGTTTCAAGAAGGGTAAATTCTAGTTAAAAAAATTGCAATAGGAACAGTCAAGAGGGAAATGTCATTTGTTCACAAAAAAACAGCTTCTGCTTCTGGCTTGACAGCAGTTTCACCAGCTGAGGCGCGAAGGACGGGCTGCAGCCAGCAGCAGGTTTGTTCTAAAGTTCGGTTAAGATTCCCTCTATTTTAGCGATGGTCACAAGATGGCACAGGGCCCCTCCTGGTCAGATGCGAAAGTGCTCACCGGAGAAATGGGTTTTTCAGCCTGAATCCAGGCTGAGCGAAGGCTGCTTGAAAACAAAATCCAGGCGTAGGATGCCCATGAGACCTGGGCTTCAAGCTGTTCCTGGGACATGCCGGCCAGGCAGAGGGTAGCCTGCACCCCGTCACACTTTGGCAGGTACAAAGCCCCGTGACGGAGGGCTGCGGCAGCGCTCGGGGTCAGCGGGAGCTGGGGGAAGGTGGTTTTCAGATCAACGTCGTGTTCAAGGGCTCTCTTTTGTGGTGCCCCAGCTTATACATAGGGACGGGTAAATTATTGATCAGGCTGGGAGATGCCTGTGTTTGCTCTTGCAGGCTGGCTGACACGGACGGTGTGCTCAGCACCCACGTGCTGGAGCCGTGCGGTCAAACCGCCGGCGGTCCATCGCGGGTGGGGGAGCGCAGGGCACGCAGCCGCTCCAGGAACCGAGCGGAGAGTTTTGTGGGGCAGCAGAAAAGGCAATCCTGGGGGTTTTGCAGTGGGTTCGAGGGCAGGATCCCCGGCCACCCAAGGGGATGACATTTCTGTCGGTGGACGCACAAGTGACTGCACTGCAGCTCAAAATGCAGCATTAGCTGCTGGGCAATGTGCAGGCAGCTTTGCTGTTGTGCCACTGTGTTGAATATGGAGTATCAACGTTCAGCTAGTATCCAAAAACGCATTTCCTACACAAATATTTTGATAATGTCTGGAAAGCGGCAGGAAGGGGATCCAGCCGATTCTTACTGTGTTTCACCACGCTGCAGTTTGTGGTTCCCACTGGTGCGTGTCTTGTAAATACCTTGTCCTGTCGTGGAAGTACAGCCTGTGTTGCGTGGCCCCTCGGCTGGTATTTGCGGGGCATTAAACAGATAGTGGAGACACTGAACAGGTTTCCCCCAGAGAGCGGAAAGCTGTCGGGGTGACGCGCTGGTAGGAGCAGGTGGCTGTAGGGGAGCCGGCGCTGTTTGCTGGGAGGTGAACAGGGTACGGGGGGGTTGGCTGGAGGAAGCCCAGGGGAACCTCTTGCACTGCTGTTTTGAGCTATTTAACACACCCCCACCCAGCACGTCCTGCCGAGCCGATGTGGTGGCAGTACAGCTCGGGATCGCGGTTGTGGGCCGTCCCCAAGGGCCAGCCCCTCGCCGAGGGACCCCCCACGGCGTTCGGCCCGAGGGGGTGAGTGACACCCTTGCAAGCCCGGTGATTCCCAATGGCCCCGAACAGCAGCAGCAGCCTTCGATGGCAGTCAGGTCAGCAACGTTGTGGCAAATTGTCTTTTCTCTTTTATTAATGGTAAGAGAGGTAATAATCCTCCTACTGGACTAATTACAGCTAGTGAAGATATGGTAATGAGAATAACTCCCATTGCCAGTATTTGAAGAGTTACAATTTACATGAAAAGAAGAGGCTTATGTGAATAGCAATTATTATTTTGCACATGGCTCTCTCTTGTCCCATCTCTTCTGATCTCAGCAAATCACAGTGTAATTAATCATAGAGGATTAAATGCTGCAGGGAAAGGATTGGGAAATTATGTAGAAGCAAAACTGGCTGGTTTTGACTTAAAGTGAACTGAGGTTGTCTGTTGCAAAGAACACCTTGCCTGCTCCGCTTCCTACCTGCCAGCTCTTTCCTGCTGCTGTCGGAAATCCATGTAGTTTCCCCAAAGGTTTAGCAGTCCGACTGCTTTCTGGGTGCCTCCCTGGCATTGCACGGCTGAATCCGTGTGGATTTGGAGGTAGCTCCCTAGTTCTTTGGGACACGTGTTGGGAAGGATGGGGTGCTCTCCTCGCTTGAAAAACACTGGTAGGGGATCAGCCACCCAGATGCAGGTTGTGCCCAGGCGTCTGCTGGAAGGCATCGCCCCGGCTGTGCTGGGGTCAGCAGTCCTAACGCCTACCAGTGTTTCCCTTGCCAGAGCTGCACACAGTTGTCTGCCAGTAACGTATATAAACTCCTCTCCCCGTTCATTTACCTTGTCCTGGATGCCTGGACTCCCTAATTCCAGTTACTGCACCAAAATCCAGCATTTCTTGCCCTCCACCCTTGGGTTTGGCCAAAGATGGTAATGGAGATGTGTTTTTGCCGGCAGATCAGCCTAAGTCCCTCCAAAAGCCAGTCCTCTGGCAGCTGGTGGTTAAACATTTGATACGTGTGAAGGATCATTTGATATTATCTGTCTCTGCTATTGCAGTCCGTGATGATATCTTTTCTTTAGTCCCCGAAATAAAGTCTGTTAGTTAATGAGTTTTCTAATGATTGTGTGAGTAATTCCCGTGTGAGCAATTGCTGCTCTTTGCTATAAATGGGCAGGCTTAGAACAGACTTTTCTGTTTGGTTCTTCTTATTCTCATTTCAAATTTTGGGTTCGTATTTTTTGTTTCTTAAAGATCTTTTTTTTTTAATTCTTTAAAAATCATCATCTCCTTGCAGGGCTGTTAGCCCCAAGGTATCTTAATGGGACTTGGTGAGTTTGAACAGTGCAATGAGCTGGTGTCATCTCATTGTTTTGATATAGATCATTATAAATATTAGCTATTGCTTTTAGGGAACACTCTTTAATGAGAGTCCTACTAGATTTTTGGTGGAATTTTAGTGAGGTGCTGAGCGCCTAGAATGTCCTTTTTTTTTTAAGCTTCCCATGGGATCCCTTTGGGTTGTCCCATCAAATGTATTTTGCTGGTCCTCTACAGAGAACTTTTGTCTCCAACCTTATTGCTGCTGTGAGTGCAGCAGCTTTGGTCTATTTACCCTTTTCTAGCCAGTAATGAATAGTTACTGAATTAGAGTGGTTTTAACTAAAACTCAAACAGTAGTAACCATGGATAGTAACGAAGCCTTTACGAACCATCTTAATTAGCAGCCAGTTCCCCCCAAGTTATCGGGAATGGTTTGCAGTGTGTGGACAAATGGCAATAGCTGAAAACATTTACAGGCAGCGGAGATTTAATTAGGCACTCGGGACAAGCTTTGCCTGCGGTGGTGCTGTCCTGGGACACGGCTACAGCGACGCTGCTCCCGGGGGTGCCTGCGGGGAGGCGAGGTGCTGGCAAGGTGAAGGTGGGGGGAGGCAGGAGCAAGCATCTGCGCCTGCCCCGGAGGTCCCCAGCTGGCACGGCTTGCACCGCGCCATCCTGCTGCCCAGGAGCGTGCGTGCACATACGCACGCACACAGAGCTTATCTGATTCCCAGAAATACTCCCCCACCAAAATGAGACCTCCGCCGGGCTACAGGTCCCTCTGCCACCCCTTTTCTTTGCCTGTTGCTGGTTTGGTGGTTGTTCTCTAAATAGCTGCTGATGCTACCTGAAATCTGTGTGGCTTCCAGTAATCTCTCTGTTTTGAGACCAGAGGTGTCTGGTTTGTCCAGAAGAGGAATGAGAAAGTAAAACACTCTAGCAAGGAAATATTTTGAGGTCTGCTTGGTTATACTGAGGTAAGAGAAACCTTAGCTCCGTAGCTGCAGGCTCAGCGCTCACCAGAAGCTGTGAGCAGCCCATATCGCTCTGCTTCCCTGTCCGTAGCGTTTCAGCTGTCCCTGCAAAATGTTGCTCTTGGTTGTTTTTATTAGTGCAGAGCTGCAGCCTGTACGCCTCTCCAGGCTTTCAGCATCACAACAGGACTGGGTGTTGTGGAAGGGTGAGCACAGCGCCAGACCCTTATGGCGCAGCAGAGCCGAGAGATAGCGTCCTCCTCCGTGCCCGAGTCTGGGGAGGAAAGTGTGACTGAGGGAGCCTGGAAGTTAAAACTGATAGATATCAAACTGGTTTTAATTTAGCACTGAAGGCAGTTAGACACCAAAAAGACAAAAAAAAAAAAGAAATAAATAAATTCTTCAGTGCTTAAGATCTTAAAGCCAGTGTCGTCTGTCTGAAAGAGGACCTGGTACAGAAACAGGGTGTTCCCCATACAGAAACCTCAACGGCAATCGGGGAAGGGCTCTGGCTAGTTGGAGTCCCTGACCTCTGCCCTTGCCCGGTGGCCCAGGCAGGTGAAGCTGCCCCAGCACAGCTCGAAGGCTACAGCAGAGCCGTGACATGAAAGGGATCCCAAGGATGCACTGCTGTAAAAAATGTATCCTATGAAATTGGTCACTGATGCATAGATTCACGAATGTTGTTGTCTCAAATGTTAAAAGGGTTAAATTTTACTTTTTCTGTTTTTTCTTGTTTTCCGTCTTATATGCCTGGTTTTTCTGTGCAGAAGTAGAAAAATCATAGTCCCAAAAAAATTTCTGGTCCATCACCAGCCTTCATAGCAAGAGGTCCCCAAAGAGCATCCCTGGTCTGTCCTCTCCCCCAGTGCCCCAGCAGGACTTCACATAGCAAAGCATTTGCTTGCCATTAAGCCACAAGCCGTGTCTTTGCAGGGACAGCCGTATATGTTTCGGGATGCAGAAGGTGTCGATACTCCCCTCTCGGGGGGCTGGGAGACCCCAGCTTGTGCAGCAAGGCTGGATTCGCACGCAGCCCCGCAGCAGCAGGGCGGCCAGGGCAGCGTCAGGCGGCGCAGGAAGATCGCTGGCGTTTATTGCATTATTTGCCCTACGATGGGTCACAAAAGAGGTGGTCAAAGAAGAGGGTAGATATTAGGCTGTGAAAACAAAGAAAAAGCTTAATGGCTTTTTCTTCGCTTATTTTTTCAAGGTCTATTAAGGCTTCTGGAAGTGTGCTAAAAGCCAAAGAGGGCCCTGCACTCTGTTAAAGGCATTTCCAGAAATTATTTTTTCAGAACTGGGAAAGGCCAAATAGAGAGGGAGTCTCTCCCTTTCAGCCACCTGGTGCTGCTGGGTGCACGCGAAGCTGCCCCGCTCCCACGGCCACGGGTGTTCCCGGTGCCATGGGTGCAGCACGGTGCTGGCTCCCGGCAGGGCGGTGCTTGGAGCTCAGAGGGGCACTGGCTGTGGATGGGAGCCGCTCAAAAACTCCCATCTGAGAGTTAGACAAGGTCATTTAGTAGGGTACCAGATTAATTGCTCACCTCTGCGCGCTCATGGCTGCAAGAAGCGGGTGAACCTGTTGAGCCTGGTGTCAGCTGCCCCTTTGAAGGGTGCACACGTGCCCTGGCCACAGCACTAGGTGAAGGTTTAGGGGTAGGTGATGAACAACCAGGGTGTCCTGGGGCACTTCAGCTACACACAAGAGTGTGGATCCCAAGAGTACTTCTGGACCTGCTGTTTAACTTTTTTTTGTCTAACTGCAAGTATTTAAAATGTCCTCCAGCACGTCCGCAGTCCACAGCAGTTCACTCTAAATGTCTTATAGTACGGGAAGGTGAACGTGGTCCTGCAATAACTCTCTGATTTTTTTCAGGACAACTATTTACAGTATCTAGGAATTTCATTAAAAGCAGAAAGCTTCTCTTTAAACGTATACAGAATTTTTTTCTGGGGAGCTTTGAAACTTTGCAGCGATCACTAAGCTGTAAGAAGCAGCTGCGCAAAGGGAATGCTTTCCCCAGCGTGAGCGGGTGAGCAGTGATCTGTTATAGCCACTCCTCAATATTAGCTGTGCGGTGACACTAATGCCATCGACAGAGTAAGCTCTGTCAGCAGCCCCCGAACAGGAGGGGATGGTGCGTGTGCGGGGAATGCACGGGCAGGTTCCCGAAGTGCTTGCTGGGTGTGCGCTGAGTTGCAACTTCAGGAGTTTTTCATTCCCGTCCCCAGTGGCTTTATCTTGTCCTCCCACGCCGCTTTGCCACACTTCACTGCAGGATCCAAGGACCTTGTCCCCATGCGGCTGGGTCCAGTGGCACCCTGCGTGCTTTGCAGCTGGGCTTGCCTGGGCAGCGAGCAGCATCTGCAGGGCCGGGCTTCCCGGAGGCTCAGGGATCACCAGGGTGTGGGAGAGGCGTCAGCAGAGAGGTGACTCTGGAGCCGCACCGTCTGCCTGCATGCACCGCTCTGTTATGGTATTTTCTTGAAATTAGGGGGTTAGATTTATAGCCCCTGGGAGTGGCACCCGGGGCTGCTGGGAGAGGGAGTCAGTGGAAAAGACCGTGTGTGTTATGGTCTATAAACCTCTGTCAGATGAGGTACATTTGAAGTCTTATAACTGTAAAATGTCTAGCAGGTAATACCCTTTACCTTACTAGAAATCTGCAATATTGCTGCATGGCGGGCAGGCTAGGAAATGTAGAGCAGTTGTGGTTCACGCACGTTACAGGCCTGCTGCAGTTCAGCTGTCATTTTTCTTACAGGTAAATGGCACGAGAGCCTCAGGCCTCCTGCTGAGCTGGGGGCCCTGCCGTCAGCTGCACCACAGGAGCCTTGCGTTCAAGACGTGACACTCGCTGCTCTGATAAATGACCTATTCAAAGAGGTCGAAATAAAAGTGTGAATTTCCCCAGAGCCCGGTGTTATTCACACCTGATAGTTGTGGTATTGATGGGAATGTCTGCCAGACAGACCTTCGTATCTCAAATGAGCCAGTTTCCCCTCTTTGGCTGCATAAAAATTAATTTGAGCCTCTGTCCCCCAGACGAATTTAACCTTGGTGTCAGCAAAGCACTTCAGCTCAAGGTACCAAAGACAAGCTTCAGCAAGGGCACAAACCCACCAGACGCACCGAAGAGCGTGAGGGCAAGAAGCCCTTCCCATAAGAAAGAATGATAATTGTGGCTTTTGAGTTTTTTTTTCCAAG
>NW_009212294.1:9940-44410 GCF_000690835.1 Fulmarus glacialis
GCCTACTCGCTGGTGGGGTGGTGTGAGAAGCAGAAAAGGCCTTGACTCTGTGTAAGCACTGCTCAGCAATAATGAAAACATCTCTGTATTATCAACAGTGTTTCCAGCACAAATCCAAAACACAGCCCCGTACCAGCTATTGTGAAGAAAATTAACTCTATCCCAGCCAAAACCAGCACAGCTTGCTCTCAGGGAAACCAGCTCTTCTCAGCGCTGAAACTGCCCCACCAGCCCCCACTCGCACAAGCAGATGAAGCCGGCAAAGCTTTATTAATTTGTGTATGTCCCCTAGACAGAAGACATAAACAACAAGGTGCGCACACCGTGAGTACCGCGGTGGACTCCCATTGGGTTGGAAAGGCTGCACTAATTCAATAAGACAAGACCCCGGGCTGTAAACTAGCTCTGTCCTGGACGCCGACACATTGGTGGTGCCACCGGCTGTGCCAGGGTTGGACTCATCACGTGTACTCTTGGGCGCGTGTACAACACCGGGTGCTGCTCGCTGGCAGAGGTGCTTGTGCTGTGTTTTGACTAATGCCGGTGAGGCTGTTTTCAGACTGGGGATTTTAAAGTCCAAGTTGTTTTGGGCAGGAATTACTTTTACTGTGTATGTGTAGGACCTAAAAATAGCCCCGACCGGGTTTAGGACATCAGGTGCTCCGGCGTTGGTACGGATGACTGCCTCCCTCCCCGGTGTGGGCTGAACCTTTCCCTGCAGAGGGGCTTTTGGCCGCTGGAGCTGTACGTACCCAAATGTCAAGAGGAAACATCACTCTCATAAGTATCTGCCCACACAGATTGGGCTGATCCAAATTTTGGAGAGGGTACAAACTCTCGCACTTAAAAACTCTAAGCTTCAAATGATGACACAAAGTTAAAAAATGACCTTCAAATGCCTAGTTCAGACACTATTTCCCCCGAATATAAACTTCTGGTGACCTGCATTGTTATAGCATCCAACAGGACAATTAGAAAAATAGCGGTATTAATTCCCCATAGAGCTACTGCAAAATAGCTTGCAAGCAAAATGAAGATCGATCGCTGTTGAGAGGAAAAGCAACGCAATGATCAGAAATCAGGAAAGCAAATCAGGCAGAGATTTCCTGTGACATGAGGGTTTCAATGAAATGAATGTCATTAAGTGGAAGGGAAAGGAGGAACCACAACTTTTTGAATTAAGCACGTAAGCAAGTTGAGCAAATTGTTTCTTCCCTGGTCAAGCAGAGGACATGTTTTTGCTTGGATTTACTGGTACCAGGTATTTCCGTATGAGGATCTAGGTCTGTCCAGCTGTTACAATGTCCCTCTGGATTTATGCTAGTGTAGGAAGGAACAAAATGCAGCCTGCGTTTGGTGCGAGGTGCATGAATTTGGAAAGGTCAAAGGAAAAAGTGTGCTCGGAATAGTCCTGGAGAAGAGGGCTTCTCCTTGAGCCGTGGTTTCTGCTGGGGAGAGCAGTCCTCTGCTGCTCAAAGGCAGCCCAGAGCCCCCTCCCTGTGCATTAACCTTTAGCAATAGTAAAAGGAAGCAATCATCTTCCAGGAAACTGCAGTTTGGCAATGGAAAAAAAAGACGAACGGATGCAGGGGCCGTGGGGCAGCGGGTCGCAGCGGTGCGGGGTGCGAGGGCAGGAGGGCTTGGGGCAGGGTGTGCCCAGAGCCCCCCTCCATCCTCACCCTGGTTTAATTGCTGCTGACGGCTCCTCGGTGCGGGGCATGGGATTGCTCACGCTGAAGGAAAACCCGTCTGCGTGGGTGATGCCCCTTTGGCGGTGTGCAGAGCCCGTGCAGTACACCCTGCCATGGTGTCACTGCTGAGGGACATCTCACGGATATACGCTGGTTTACATGGCTAAGATGGACAGGTGTGTGCTCACAGTCACCTAGGATCAATGTCCTTCTTCCTACAGTGACTAAGGATTATGGGCACATTAATATTTACTGTGGTTTAGCACCACAGAGTTTCAATAAAATAAATTTATAACTCTGCCACCTTGTAACAAAGTAGAAAATGGCTTTAAAAATTAATGTAATTCGTGGAGAATTACTTCCTGTACCTGCAAGTTTTTAAACCTAAGGGTCTAGGGTGTAAAAAATAAATATCACAGCTGACTTTGTTGTATGCCTTCTGGTAATGTCAGCAGAAGAGGTTGATTTTTCCTTGACCTTTCACTTCAGGGAGGAGAGGAGAACTACTAGATGAGAGATTTCAATCTGTGTGCGAGACACACTGTACTGTGCTCAAGGCCATGGTGAGTAGAGTGACTGGACATCTTAGTTGAAATGCCAAAAAGATACTGATTCAGTGAAATGAATAAGGCGTGTTTGAGGGGCTGTGGTCTGACAGAAAGAAGCAATTGTCCGAAGTCGCATCAGCAACTTGCAGCAGCACGTGTGTCCTCAGAGGTTCCTGCTGCAGCATGACCCGAGTGTTCACGGGTTTGCTCTCTATAAAGTATTGCATTAGAGGGTGACTTTTGAGATTGCATTTTAGACAGTGCCAGTGGCAGATTTGCTCAGGAACCTCAGCTTTCAGGTGGGGATTTCTCAAGAGCTCTTACACGTGCAGCAGCGTTGCCATCAGCAGCAGATGGAGACTCCCAGCAAGTAACCCCAAAATGTTATCTCACCAATGGTTAGCGCTGATCTGCTAACACAGGCCCTTCGCTGGGAGAGGTGTCAGTGCTTTAACCCATCTCGGGTCTCTCGAAGCAACTGGAGAAGTGCTAGCAGAGTCGGTCACATCACTGTTTCGGCGACAGGCCCTGCTGAATAAGGAAGTCAGGAGATCATACCTGTGATGTTTTCCAGGGTCCTGAGGACTTACCTTCTGCAGGGATGTGCATTACCAAGTCCCTGTTTCATCTGCAGGTGAGCATTGGGTGCCCTTGCTGTCCCCTCAGCCCCAACTGACCTCGCAGGAGGTCTTTAATTCTCAAAAAAACACCAATATGTGATAAATGAGTATCTTAAACTATTGAAAGTATTTTAAACCATTAAAATTAGGGAGAGGTAAAGGGGCGGCCTAAATAAGAGGCTGTTGAGACTATTAGAGCAACAAAACTTGGGCAAGTCTAGAAGTCACGTGACTAACACCAAGTAAAACCCTGCCCTGAATAGGCAAAAGATAGCACTGAAGTCGTAAGAAGGTGGGTTTTTATTTATCTGCAGGCTCGGCGTCTGTATCACTAGCATCTGGAAAACACATTGTGGTCAGATCTTTGCACAAGGGAGCTGTGGAGAAATTTGCTGCTTTCCTGAGTAGGAAACTGTGGTGAAAGGCTGTCCCACAGATGAAATATCATGGGGCAAAGCAGACAAAGCCCCAGCCACCAAATGAACTTTGTAGTTAAATGGGATCCAGCACAACTTTATGGGTTCCTTGGTTTTCCTTTCCTCAGGCGCTCCCTGACGCCGGCAGCTCGCTGTTCTGCGCAGCCCCACGCTCGCTTGGTGCTGACAAAGGCCGGGGAGGAGAGCAGCCACCACCACTGGATGGTGTCTTTTTGGCCAAATTTCCTGCCTAGGTTTTATTTCTTCTTTTCTAGAAAACACAGAGGTCTTCAAGTGGGAGGCTCAGGAGGGCAGGTGTATGCCAGCAAAGCTGTTGCATTTTCAGGGCTTGGGACAAAAGGCTGGCTGTGGCATGAGGGCAGGGGTTCTTAAGTGTCGCACTGCGTTGCATTCTCTCTGGTGACGAGTAGTTGGATGACACAGGGTAAATGAGTGATTAAGTAGGAGTGAAAATGCCTTGGTGCAAATCAGTGGCTCTTTGTGGGTGCGTTGCTTTCAGCTCTGGTCCGTCACACGTTTTAACTGTGAGATGCCGAAAGCCAAGATGTCCAAGCTCAAAATTAAATTCCAGTGGCAGAACCTGGAGCTGAACTTCCCAAATCACGTTTTCCTTGCTTTGTGTCCATGCAAGGTGGAAGTACGCCCGTCTCCCAGAGCATGTGCTCGTTGGCCACGTTCATATTCTTTGCTCTTCTGTTTTATTCTCTGAGCGTAATATGTCAGCACAGTTCCAGAAAAAGAAAAGGTTGACATTTATAGGTATGTTTATATGCTTCCCTGTCCTAAAAGCAAAGTAAACGTGAACAACTTAATTTTTGAATCTAAAAGGCAGTCCTGCAAAGATTACCAATCAATCCAATCACTGACTTATTACATTTTGTATAAATGCACAGACAGATCTATAGCTCACACCACCCAGCAGGTTCAGGGTAGCATCATTTACTTTAAATCCCATTATTTCAATTGCACAGTTTAATTATATTGAACGCTCGGTAGCACACACAGGAAGGAAAAACCCATTTGTCATCATTAGCTGGTGTGCCCTCTGGCCCTGGCGCTTTGGAGCTGTGTAATGTTATTGATGGATCTGGTGTATCTCTGATCGGAAACAAGTATTTAGCCACTTAATCCTTGACGAGACGTTGGTCTTTGTTGGAGCTGGGACAGGTGCTTACAGTGCTCATGTGTTGTAACGTTACCCGTCTGTTCATGCAGGAGGGATAAACAACATGCCTAAGTCCTTCAGCACAGTCCTGTCACGTCCTTGGTTAGCTGGCCACAGCCTACGCCTCACGTACGGTTTGGAAACTGATGGTGTGCTTGAGGCCGGGCAGGGCTTCACACATTGGGTTTTGTAGTGACACTGGTAGCAGGTCTGGTGCAGGTCACCCGTGGCGTTTGGAGGACCAGGTGGAGATCACCATCCAGCGACTCCTCCAGGCCACTCTACCCCAGTGGTGGGCGCTTCGGTGTCCCTGACCGCAGGTGCTTCAGGAACCCTCCACCAAACGCTCTTTGCTGGGTTTCCACCTCCCATTCAGTGCAGGCCGTTGAGGACACCAGCCCAAGCACTGCTGAGCAGCGATGGCCGGTGCCAGCGCATCAGCTCTGCGTGCAGGCAGCGCCCTGCGGGGTGCTGCGACACGGGCGCTTTACCAGCCATCGCCACCACATCGCTAACAAGGCTGCCTTGATTTATGTTGTATTATGTTTTTTCATGAGGTTTTGCGATTTTTTTGCTTATCTGCTACCTTCCTGTGCATGGCTCACCTCTCCAGCAGAAACATGCATGGTTATCTGGTACACAGGAATGATGAAGAGATTAAAATATAACTCGTTGGCACTAATAATCTCTGCTTAACCTCCCTCTCTAGAGTCAGTTAGCTCATTGACCTTCTGAAAATATTGAATCAAAGGGTGAATGAGTTAGTCCTAAAAATTCATTTATTAAACTGTATTCCTAAATTTGTTTTCCATTTCAGGAAATGGAGACAGCTCAGATGAATCATTTGCTCATGAATGTTTTTGAGATCTGTGATAAAACGGCAGCTTTTTGGCACAGATGCATTATCACCTTTCACGAATGATGCAAGATGGATTTGAATCTAATTTGTCACCTCTCCTTTGCTGATTCATTGCTAGTTCTTAAATGATGGGATAATTCTCTTTCTGAAAAATGCATGTTTATGGAACACTCTTCTCTCCTGTACCTCTGCGAACCCTCTGACTGCTTTTCTGCCTCTGGCCTCCCGCAGCAAAAGTTTTGCAGTTTAATGATGTATTGGGTGTATTTGGTCTCTACGGCAGGGTATGGCCATTTGTCCTTAAAGGCAGGATCGCTTGAGGACATGGGACCCTGAGCGGTGACTTTGAAAATGAGAAAATGGCCCTATATCATTAGCTTTTGACTTTTTTTTCTGTGCTGTTTCTATCTGTTCCATTTTCCGTGCCTGTGGGTGCACAGTGCACCGTTAGCTCCAGGTTAGCTCACGGTCTCAAGTAAAGTAGTGCTGTGCTGGAGCCACCAACCACCTCAGTACCCGAAAAGGCCGATGGTATGCTGATGAGCCACCCCTGCACCTGGGATGAGCAGCAGCGGGTGGGGTGCCATGCCCCCCTTAGCTGGCACAGAGAGCAGGGCTGGATGCAGTGGCAAGGGCTGGGAGGGGCTTTCTTGTATGTCCTGTAGAAAATGTCACCACATGGGATAATGGAGCCATTTCTGTAGGGGAAAACCTCTCAGCTAAACTGCATGTTCTCATCCGCATTTATAAAAACCAAGATGTAATGTAGTTTAGAAGACAAGTGGAAAAATAAGCATGGGGGATGAAGGGCAATGAATCCAGAGGGCAGTGAGTTTTAAGGACGCTTTTATTTCAGGAAATCAGCGTGTGTACATTTCAACCTAGTCTATGCCAATGACACTTAGAAGACCAGGAACAAAAAAGTCCCGTGGGCAAAGTCCAAAAGTATAAGCAAAAGCCTCTAACACTCACGTGTTACATTGCAGGAGTGATTGCTCCTCCTAGTCTGAAAGTTCAAATGTAGAAATGGGGAGGATAACTACAGGCAAATTACAGACTGGTTGGTGAAAGCAGAGGATAAACTGATTTGTTCTCCTAGGAGCAGGACAAGGTCAGGTGAGCATGTGTTGCAATTACCAGACCTAGTGCCACGCTCCTCTGTTGCTTCCCATTAGCAAAAACCAATTTATTTTTTTTTTTTTATGTGTGTCTGTGTGTCTTGCAGTTGAGAGAAAGAGATAAAAAATCTGCTGGAGCTCTTGAAACATCAGGTGTCTTCACCCAAGCGCAGAGTGCTCAGAAACAAAATGGTTCTTACATTTACATAAGAGCAAAAGGTTTTTTTCAGCTCAAGAAATCAATTATATGAGTCCATAGCATCAACATTAATGAGGCTGAATAGGCTGGTGTACAGCCTGAAGAGCACTAATGAACCATTCCAGTGTGTGTGCAGGTCATACGTAAAATTAATTCAAAACAGACGCACCTGTATGATGTATTTCTACAGCGTTGTACAAGCAGGGAATTGCTGCAGCTGGCCCTTGAATAAAGCATGGCTGGCTTTATAAACAACGCTATCCTTACATCATCTTTGTTTTCCTCCTTCTTGGACATGTGAACATAAATTGTAAATAAATTAATCTTCGAATTTGGAATTTTAATGAAGGTGAAGACCTTCTACACTCAAAGGACTGCACAGCAAAGTGACCTTTCAAATTGATAATGTAGGAAAGAGATGCTCATGTTTGAGGGGTGGGAAGTAAAAAAAAAAAAAAACAACCAAGTTTTAGAGTGGTTTTGCCTTGCTGCCATGGAAAAGATGGTACCTTCAAAGGTCACCCAGGCTGTCTCATGAAGGTTTGCAGCATCCCATGTAGGCGTTCCCCCTGTTCCACACCACAACCAAAACCACATCGTCTAGTCCTGCTTAGTGTACTTTACTTTAGCAAAACACAAACAGATGTAATCTCTGTTAGTTTAGCATCCTTCAGCACTGAGATTTGGTAGAAGACTGGTGAAAAATGCCAGGAAAATATACAGGTCCTCAGGAGGACTCGGCATGCACAGCCTTCTTCTGTCTTCGCTGGAGGAACGAAGCCCTGTGTCCAGGGTAGACACCCCGCTTGCAGGCAGGTGCCACTGGCCTTACTGGCACAGACCTACCTTCTCCCGATGCTATTTGGCTGCCACCATCCAAGAGGTCCTCTTCTGCCATGTCCATATGTCCCCTGGCCACTTCCAGCCTTTGCGCAGGGTGGAGCACATCAGTCCTGACCATACGGCCAGCCTGTCTCCATCTCTGTCCTCATACCCATGGCCTCCTCCCCCAGCCACCTCACCCTCTTAGCCTACATCCCTCTTTGGGGCTCTTTCCTAGGCCGCCACCTCCAAATTAGCTGCTTCTCACCTGCACCTCCAACCCTCTGCCATGAAACACTCCTCCTTCCCTTCTCCCTTCTCCATGGGCTGCGTTCAATCTCCTTCTTGCACTGGGACTGGCCACTGGCAGTCACCACCTTTAGTCCTCACCACCGACTGCAGCCTCCTGCATGCTTGTGGTGGCACTTGAGGCTGCGCCAACACTATCACAGGCACCATCTCTGGAGAAGCTCATCGCCTCCTCTGCTTGCCAAAGGCTGTACCCTGCAACTCAAAACCACCCAGCACAGGGCTGGTAGAGTCTGTCCCTTGGGGGCTCTCCCCAGTCCATGAGGGGCTCAGAGCTCCTGGACAGGAGGCAGTGCATGTGAGTCCAGCCAGGATGCATGACACCTACCTCAGCCGGTCCTTGGGGCTCAGTGCTAGGACAGGTGACCCATGACACCCTGCTGTCTCCATCTGAGGGGGTCACCAACCATCTGTCACCATCTGTGGGAGTCACTCAGGGTTTTCTGCCTCACCTAGTGGAGGCTGGGCAGTCTGTCCTGCTGGCAGCAAGGCTCTTCACATCTTGATTTTGGACTGCAGCACCCACCCCATCTCTGTCTCTCAGAGATGGAAGGATGCATACTCAGCCACCTCGTCTCCCACCTGTCCTCCTAAGACTTGCTCATGGATGACAGAGCTTGGATGGACCCTACTGACAGAGCTTGCTCAAAGATGACGACTTAGGCTATGGACAGGGTTTCTTCCACAGGCTGCCCCAAACTGCATTCAGCCCCCCCCAGGGAGACCTTTGTGCCCTACAGACAGCAGGACAGGTGCTCACCACGTGGGCCACGCCATCCTACAGGAGCTCCCTGGCCCCCACCATGCAGTGAGACAACCACAGTTACATGTAGGTGGGTGACAGGCATGTGACCTGTGAGTGTGGCGCCGCTCACCCCCGTCCTGCCTCGCAGGGCAGGGCTCATCACCGAGCTCGCACATCACGGTGAGTGTGGGCACCACCGGCGTGGAGACAGCCAAGGCTGAGGGCTTTGCTTTCCCCACAAGCACAGGGAGCAGGAGAAACTGAAACTCTTGTGCCCACCTTGCCGTGGAGGGAACCTCTTTGGGAGTGACGGACGGTGGGTATAGCTGTCTTGGTAAATACAGCGGTGTCACTATGCATGGGGGCAACCTGCTCTCTGCAGCCTGGTTTCGCTTGTCTAGCACTGACTGAGACAGCAGGACCTGTTTGCAGAAGTGTGTCTGTGACCTGGGTGTTCCCTATGACCCGTTAGATGCTTTTCAGCACAATAATTTGCTGTGCTGCCAGTCCAGAGTAGTGCCGTGGGAAGGCTTATGTTGGTGTCAGGGGCACACACGACAGTCTTGAGACAGAAGTGCCTTACATGAAGACATTTGTGTCCGTTTAAGTGACAGGTAGGATTGGAAAGTAATCTGTGATGAAGAGGAGAAGGAAAGATGAAATGAGACACACCGGGATGATAGCACTGCACATGTATGCCGTGGGCAAACCTGATCTGAAACACCTCCACAACCGCCTGGCATGTTTCACATAGGAGCTCTGCCTCAACGTGGCAAAGGCCATGCTCAGCCCCTTCCACTACTCTCGTGATGCCATCTGTGTGTGTCCCCGCCTGGCACCCTGCTCGTGCGGGCCACCCTGGCAGCTCACCCAGGCAGCGCGTGGGGCTGAGCTGCCACCTTGCCCAGCCCCACAGCAGCACCCAATGCTGCCACCTTTTCCCACCCCGGTGCCCCACTGCAACGGGGTGTGCAACAGCCGCTCTGCGGGGGTGCAGGGGTTCTACAGGCTCTGACTCCCCGGCTCTGCCTGGGTGACAGCTCACCTGCACAGCTGCAGCGAGGGATCAGCCTCTCCCCACGGTGGGTGTCTGGCCCCATCACAGCGGGGCCGCGGGTGGGACGCCCCCGGCAGCGGGCTCTCAGGAAGGCGCAGTCTGGCTCCCGGGGCTGACAGCTGCGTTTCTGCAGAGCTGACGCTCTTGTGACTCATCTCGATACTGTCTCACACTCTGCGGACACAAACACACTTACCAACAAGTCCCCCCTGGAAGGGAAAGCACCGTGCTGTGATGGTTGCCACTGCATCGTTTCCATCATGCCACACCAGGGAGGTATTTGCTCCCTTTCCCACTAGCCTGTGGCTTTTCTCCACTTAGCATTTCAGCGTTCAAAACTTTGTCTACCCATTTCGAAGATGGGTGTCCCTGCCTTTCTGCTTCCCCTCAGTCAGTGCATCCATTCCACAGCTTCAAGGGGCTGCACACTCAGTGCAGCATTTCTGTTTGAAACTGCTCTTGTTCCAGGCATTATACCCAGATTTTTGGGCAGCAGCACATAAAGTTGGAGCTGGCATCTTCCATAGGAAAGCTTTGCCTGCTCCTTTTATTTTCTCTGCCCAAAGTAATTTTGTTCTGCTGCTCACCTCTCTTTTTACAGCCAGGTCTGCATGTGAGCTGGCACTCACGGTGTGCTTTTCCCTTTAACACTGCTGACTTACTCAAACGTCACCCCTACCTTCAGGAGAGGCAGGAAGGAGCATCCAGAGAACTACAGGACAGTCAGTCTCACCTTGATCTCTGGGAAAGAGATGGATGAAATCTTCTTGGAAACCATTTAAAAGCATACTAAGGACAAGAAGGTGGTTGGATTTACAAAATCATGCCTGACCAATTTGATAGCTGCCTCTGAAGAGATGACTTTGCTTAGTGGATGAGGTGAGAGAAGTGGATGTTGTTTATCTCAACTTTAGTGTCGAAAGCCTTACTGTCTCCCATAATACCCTCATAGACAGACTGATGAAGTATGGGCTAGATAAATGGACAGTGAGGTGGACTGAAAACTGGCTGAACTGCCAAGCCAAGGGCTGTGAATAGCAGCATGAAGTCCAGCTGGAGGCCAGTCCCTAGTGGAGTCCCTTGGAGATCAAGACTGGGGCAAATAATGAAGGTGGCAAACAATAACGGCCTGGCGCTAGGACAGAGCGCACCCTCGGCAAGTTTGCAGATCATACAAAACCGAGGAGAGTGGCTGATACACCAGGGGGTTGTGCCACGATTCAGGGACACCTTGACGGGCTGGAGAAATGGGGCGACAGGAACCTCATGGGGTTCAAGAAGGGGAAGTGACAAGTCCTGCACCTGGGGAGGAACTCCAGGCACCAGTAGAGGCTGGGGCTGGCCAGCTGGAAAGCAGAGAAGGACCTGGGATCCTGGTGGAAACCAAGCTGACCATGAGACAGCAATGCACTCTTGCAGCAAAGGCAGGCAACAGCATCCTGGGCTGCATTAGGATGAGCATTGCCAGCAGGTCAAGGGAGGTGATCTTTTCCATCTACCTAGCACTGGTGAGACACATCTGGAGTGCTGTGTCCAGTGCTGGGCTCCCTAGTACAAGAAAGACATGGACTTACTGGAGCAGGTCCAGGGAAGGGCCACAAAGATGATTAAGGGACTGTATCATCTCTTATAAGAGGAGAGGCTGAGAGAGCTGGGACTGTTCAGCCTGGAGAAGAGAAGGCTTGCAAGGTCCTTATCCATGTGCATAAACACCCAATGGGACAGAGTAAAGAAGATGGAGCTCTTCTCAGTGGTGACAATGAGAGGACAAGAGGCAATGGGCACAAAATGAAATACAGGGAAGTCCATTTAGACAGAAGAAAAAATGTTATTCTCAGGGTGATCAAACACTGGAACAGGTTGCCCAGAGAATTTGTGGAAATAGCCTTGGAGATATTCAAAACCAGACTGGACCATGGTCCTGAGCAACCTGCTCTGAGCAAGGGGTTAGCGTAAACCTCCAGAGGTCCCTTCCAACCTCAGCCACTCTGTGAACAAGGCCATCATCCTGGGCGTCCAGTCAAAAAATAACTCACAGCATCAGCCTCTGTTTGGGAAATGCAGCTGCAGCTACCACAGGCAAACAGCTCCCACAGCCTTTCCTTTGTGGCTCTCTTCACACATGTCTTTCCTGGCCTTAAACCTCCAGTCCCTCTTTCATGCTGCAACCCAAAGAGCCACTGCAGCGTTTCGTATCAGTGCGCTTCGCTGCCCTCTTCCGCTACAGCACCTCGCAAATGCCAGATGGTATCTGAGGGTCTTATCAGCATGTGATTCAGAGACATTTTACGTGGCTCCTACCTTATGCACTGACGGTTTGTCCTCCGTGACAGACAAACCTGGGGGTTTTGGATGCCTGGTTGCTGCATGAGGGCTGTGATTGGCACATACATCTCTGTGGTTATAGGGTGGCTGCAAGGTGAGTAAGCCTTGTGGTGGAGCAGTGTGAGTGGGTCTCCATCCTTTTCTCAAAGCTATAGGTTGCTGCCTAGCCCCTCTGATACTGCAGCCATCTCACCTACCCCACCTTAAGCATTTCCAGCAGCCACAGGATATGCTAGGTTATCAAATTGCATCTCTTTAAAGACATTTTGTGCTCAGCCATACCCTATCTGTGCTACGTGGCCTGCTTTAAAACCCTCTTCTCATTTCCTCCCTCCTCCCCCCAGTCTCTGGGCTGCCTTGTGGCCTGGAGCACTTGCAAGCCCTGAGCTGCACCAACGCCCCATGGCAGGCAGGTCAGTGATGCTGGGGACTGCATTTGGGCCACAACTCCAGCTCCAAAGGCAGTGTTGGCCAGAGCCCTTTCACGCTGCAGAGCACACCGGCGTGGTTTGCCTGCCTTGTACTTCAGCATGGAGGCTGCTGCTGGCATTGCAGACCAAGGCCAAAGAAAAGCAACCTGGCCATCAGCCATGCCAGCAAAGACATCTGCCTTGTGCAGTTAGTGAGCATAATGATGTGGCAGCTTCAGCCCTTGATGTAAGGTGTTTCCCTGCTGCTACTTACTGTAGTTCAGAGAGGTTTTCCTCGGGTGACAGCTCTCAGCTTCCCCCCAGGGTGCAGGCAGCGAGCAGCTAGCCTCTGTTGGGAAACCCAGACCTGAGCACACAAGAATTGGGAGAGAGCTCTACGCAGGAGTCACATTAGTGTCTGCTAGTGCCCAAGACATATCCCCCCAGGAACTGCGTTATTTGTGTGTTTATCAGTTACTTCAGAACTGAAGTCTGATTTTGCAGGCAGTGCCCTCACCAACTGACCACAAGGTCTGCATTGCTTGCAGAGGCAAGTAACTGCTTAACCAGGCATGTTCAGTCATGGTGTCTCTTCCTACACCTCTGAAAGCTGTAGAGTTTCACCAGCTCCTTCACCACTTCACTCTCTTGTTAGAGTGGTAAATAACTTATTTTAAATTAAAAGGTTAAATTCTTTCCAAAGTGCATTTAGATGCAAGCAGAAATGCAGTGACATATACACAGAATCACCAGTTCAGAGAATTGTTCCATGTGCACATCACATAGAACCACTTTGCACAGGATGGGATCTGATGAAAGCTGATTTTTATCAGCCTATGAACTCACAGTCTTCACACAACCGGTACTCTTGCAAAACATCTAATAGCCAGCATGACAGAGGCTCAGTACCTACTACTTACATCTCATGGATTTCTCAGGGTGGCAGGATGCCTGCCTTGAGCAGGAACCATCTAATGCAGCCCGTAATGGCAAATTTCTTGTTTTGCACCGGTGTTTCCTCTTTCAGGTGTGTCTTTCTGCTTTACATCTGCAGACTCGTACTCTCTCCTGGAACAAATGGGCTTAAAATCAGATTAATCCTTCCACCCACCATTCCCCTCCCAAGGAAGTGGAGAGCAGCATGCCTTACTCACTCCCTTACGGTTTCAAGCATGCCTTTGGGATGCAGGAATTCAGGTTCAGCTCTGTTTTCCTCAGCTTGGAGCAGGAGCTCCAAATTCGCAAGGCAGCCCAAAGGCTCAGAAATCTGCCCAGTTAGAGCCAGAGCATGAGGATGTCTACCAAGTGACTTCTGCTATGCCCTTGCAGCCCTTCACCCCCCTAGCCTGTCTCCCAAGCCAGCAGAACTGGTAGAAGAGCTTTTGCTCATGGGTTGTGCTGGGCTTTAGTTTTGGTTGCTGCAATCCCTGCCTAGCTCAAAACCAAGCTAAGGGTAATTTTACCTCATCTGCTTGGCTTAAGGAATTAGTGTTCACATTGTCACAGGATGCCCCGCTATCTATGGGGGCTCTTCTAAGTGCTCCATTCAAGATCCCCCCATTTAATAAAGGCTGTCTGCCATGTCCTTTTGGAAGTGTACCTTGAGATATTTACTCAAAAACTGAGTGAACATAAACAAAGTTTGACAAAGGATGTATCCCAGTTACAGGGTGACTGAGAAGGCTAGCTTTGTAGACTCAAATTCACATTCATAACAAAGTAAATACTTCAGTACCCTTTTTTATAGGAGCCATGCATCTATTAAGAGGTAGGAGGAAAGTCTTACCATGTCTTTTCCCATTTCAGGTCTCAGAACATCATACAACATCTACATATCAGGACAATGACTGTGTCCAACAACTGCAGTGTGACAAATCTAGAACTGTATCACCATGTTCGTCTCATTGAATTTGCTCTGTATACCCTCATTGTCTTTTTCGGAGCACTATTTAATGCCCTTGCCCTCTGGGTGTTCTTCTGCAAGATAAAGAAGTGGACAGAAACCAGGGTGTATGTAATCAATTTAGTCTTTGCAGACTGCTTCGTCATCTGCACCTTGCCTTGCGTGGCTTATTTGCTCTGGAATAAGTCAACCTGAGATGAACTCTGCCAGTTTATAGAGGCAATGTATTTTATCAACATGGTAGTGAGCATCTACATAATTTCATTTATCTCCATCGATTGATACATAAAAGCAGCCCTTGAAAGCCAGGACCTCCAGGTCTCCATCAAAGGCTGCCCTTCTCTGTGGGCTTCTGTGGGTCTCCGTGATAATCGGTGTCACCTTACAGCTTTGGCAGAGACACGCTGCACTCTGCTTTCAGAAGGATACCAGCATGCCCACTACTCTGAGCCTGCTTTCCATTTTCTTCGGTTTTACTCTTCCATTAGCAATCTTGACTTTTTGCTCCACAGAAGTAATCAGGAACCTTAAGAGACATCTGAACACAAATTCACCAGAGAAGAAATTAATCCAGAAAGCTGTTTACATTATTTATGCAAATCTGATTGTATTTCTAGTATGTTTTCTGCCAGCCTACCTTGGGGTACTTGCCAGGTTTATAATGGAAAGTGTCAGAGCTACCTGTTTCCTGATCCAGGTTATGAAGAACTTCTCCTCCGTGACGAGGTGTATTGCCACATCCAACTGCTGCCTGGATAGCGTCTGCTATTACTTTGTGACCAAGGAGTTCCATGAAGCCCTTCTACTGCCCAAACCCAGCACTGAAAAAGCAGATCAAATCCACCCCGTGCAGACACACACTTGCTAAAGGAAGGTGGGGAGCAGTGAGGATGAAAAACACCAAACCCCAAAAACCCCACAACAACTCTGTAACATTAAGAGAAGATATGGCTTCAGCGTTATTGGTATAACTATTGCTCTTTCTCTCTAGGGAGATCTTTGTTAGGTTTAGCGTTACTAAGTTAATTGCAATATACTCTATGTTTCTATTAAATAAGTTATTTCACAGAGATGTGTAAAAGTGTGCATGTAATTGCTGGTCGTTAACATGTCTCCATTCCACCCTCCAGCACCTACTTGTTACTCTTACAGAAGACAGGTGACCCATGTATGTCTCCCTGATTTAGTTCATTTTGCAGCTAAAGTCAATTGATCCTTATTGCCAACACGTACAAAAGAATATATCATGTTTTATCTCATTGTGTATTTCCAATTGTTTCCATTATTAAAATAATCCAGTTTATTTTTATCATATTCCTTTGGCGGGCTGAGGGGGGGGGCGGTGTCAGGCCGTACCAGCATATTACATGGCCCTACAAAACAGCCTAGACTCTGCTGACTGGCCTTCCCCTTCAAGTCAATGGGTCAGATAGACGTGAAGGAACACTTTTAGGATGAAAGCAAGACTTGTCCAGTGCCATAAATGCACAAAGTCCAGGAGATTTCAGAGGTGAGTCCTCCTACCAGCTCCCCTCCTGCTGCACTGCTGAGCCCTGGCACGGAGGCACCTTAGAGCAGCCATCCCCAAGGGGCTGCTGCTCCCACTCGTGGGGAGGCCCTTTTAACTCTGTCTAGACCTTTGCCACTCATGCACTGCTATTCCCTGGGTTTATGTTGTGGCACCAGGCTGGCCCCCAGGTTCACCCTCCCGGCCACAGCTCAGGGCCAGAGTATCACCCCCCAGCTGAACCCCACAGCTGGACACAGCTGAGTCCAGGTTTCTGCAGCCTGCCCACATTGACACCCCTAATGTTTCCATGGGGGAAATGCATTTGTCCATGAGTCAGCAGCCTAGAAGTCAGGGGAGATGGGGAGTGGGTTAAGATGTTATTCAAATGGTCCCTAGGACTGGGCTTTTTTCTTTCTAAATACTGAAAAATCTCCAAAATGGCTCTGAGCTCTGCCCAGGCAATGCTCAGAGCGCTGCAGGAGACAGTGTGGAGGAGTCTCCCCTGCCCACTTAACGCAGTTTCTCCTGTGACCTACATCTGCCTTCAGGGAGCCCACGGCTGCTGCACAATCTGCTGTTGTCACCTTTGGGACCGCGAGCTCAGAGGACATGAATTAATGGGGCAAATCCTGAGGGAGTCAGAGTCTGGCTCCCATCAGCTGGCTCACTGCAACTGCTGCAGCCAACAGACAGCAAAAGCCATCAAAATGACTGCAAAATACTACCGGGGCGTGTTCTTAAACATGTTTCTAAAGGTCCTGACACCTATGGTGTGCTCACTGCCACACCGGTATCTCTTGCCTGTGCCCGGTTGGCAGTGACTGTCATTACCAGCTTGGGCTTTCCAGTGATGCTGATGAGCAGCGTTAGACATCTGGCTGCCTTGCAGAGGACGAGCAGGCCCATAATGTCTGTCACCTTTCTTGTAAAGACACTGAAAAGAAACATTCTGGGTCCCCTCACTCTGGGCTCACTGTCATGGGGTACAGGAGCACCGACGTGCCCCCTCAGAAAGGCCATCGGTCCCCACACTGTTGCCTGCCTGGGGCGTGCTCTGCAACCGCACCGGAGGCTGCACAGGCTGCTGTGCTCCCAGGGGCACCTTTCGCTGCCAGAAGGGCAATTTGCAACCATTATGGTTTTATTTCAGAAATTATTTGTTTTCCCACAACTGAAAATATTAAATTTTAATTGCTAGTTTGTGTGAGGTGAGTGGGGGGAGCGCAGACTGCATGGAAAAAATGATGGTGATGAGCTGATGTGAGTAGAACAACAGAGGGCACCAGAGACTCGACCATCCCAAAAAGTAGGTGATAAATGAAGCACTTTTGGGGAACAAGAGTTCATTGCCGTGTTTCAGCGCTCCCGAGCTGTCGACAGCAGGCTCTCGGGCAGCTGTGCCCTGCACAGAGCAGCACCCTGCACTGGCACCCACGGTCCCAACAGATCTCCTCCCCTGCCAGGACGCCCATGTCTACACTGCAACCTTTCTGAGGACTAAACTCACCTGACAGCCCCACAAGAAGCAGGTAACACTTTTTAATTCTTCCCACACCGGTGTGTGGCAGTGTGCTCTGCTCAGTACTTCAGGGTGTGCTTTCTCCCCTCTTAACTGAAGCGCTAGCCAGGGCTGCCTGCTTGTTAACATACGGGTCAACCCTCAGCTGTACACAGATGCCTCAGTTTCCTCCTGCTTTCACAGCTGTTATGCCTCACTGTTTTGCAGCCACATGTGTCATTCAGGGGGGTCTTCATCCCTCGCTGTGGTTTCACACCAGTGCTTCTTACCATGCCTCTTCCATGAGCGTGGAGACACCGGGCTCCAGACACGCTGTGGCATGGGACTTTAGGAACTGCCACCAGCTCTGTGCTTACATGGGGGATTCAATGGGACTGGGACAGCCAGCCCAGCTCGGAGGCCTCAGCTGCTCCTCGGGGCAGTGCTATGTGTGCGGGATGACCACAGTAGGCTGGCAGGGAACAGCTGCAGGGTAGGTGGTACTACAGTGCAGCCAAGGACCTGTGAGGCTGAAAGCCCAAGAAAGCCAGGACACTGGCTGTATGTTAGTTCCTCCATAAATTCCACCCTAAAAATTACTGTATCCCTGTGGTTTAGTAATGCCATACCAGTCCTGGTGCTAGGGCAGATGCTGTGCTTTCCTCCATGGTTGCCAGATCCATCTCCCAGTCTCGGACACTAAAAACAGTTCACTTAGTTCATGCCATCAGACATTTTCACTACAGTTTAGATGATGCTTAGAAGCCACTGACTTATAAGGCAATGTATTTATAAGAGATTGTAGGAATCTGGGTGTTTTTCTTTCCTGCCTCACTGTAAACACTTCCTTTATGAGCTGCAGACTAAATCTGATTCATCCTCCCCAGCCTCCTTGCTGGTAGCGGATGCTCTGAAATACTTAAAGGAATACCAGGAGATACTCTAAGTTCTTGGATTTGTGTTTTCTGCTCTAGCAACATTTTGGCGTCCTATCTTTGAAGGTTGAGATCAGACTCGTGTGCTCACTTTCCCTTCTCTCTTTGGAGACCTGTTATCTGCTAGGGCTGGTGGCACCCATGCTGAGCTATTCCTCCCCAGCATCGCGCAGCGAGAGGAGCAGTTTCGTGCTTGCGGGCAGCCTGCCTGCAGGCACCCACCCACCAGCCCGCAGCAGCGTTCCCACCACCCCCAGGAGTAAAGCCACCTGAGCTACCTTACGGCCGGAAGGGCTCAAGTCCTGTGGAGGTCTTTGGGCTGCCCTAAAGCCAGTGGCTCTCTGATAACCACAGCAGCAGCAAAGATAAGGGACCACAAAAATTATCATTCTGCTTTGCAGACCCTTTGCTATTACCCAAACTGTGCAAACCAGGACTGGATGGAGGGCAAGGCAGGCTTAACCCTGTAATATCTGCAAGAGAGGGTTGCCTCTGTGTTTTGGTGTCAGCTGGTGGTGAGTGACAGTGTTACTTTGATGGCTGAGGATAGACGGTGCTGATGAGCCACTGAGCCTCTCCAGGGGCTGCCTACATATGCAGTGCAGGGGCGTGAGGAGCCACCGAGCCATGAGAGCGGGGGCATTGCAGCAGGACCCAGCCCAGAGGACCTGTCCCCAAGCTCAGTCTCATGCCTGCACCCTTTTCTTGCAGAGACGGCCCAACATGAAGAACTGCACCGAAGACGACATGCTGCAGAATGGCATTGTGCTATTTCAACTTATCATCTACATCCCAGTGTTCTCTTTAGGGATCCCACTGAACGTGATTGCCTTCTGGGTCTTCTGCTGCAAACTCAAGAGGTGGACCGAGACCAGAGTGTACATGATCAACCTCATGGTTGCGGACAGTTTCCTGCTCTTTGCCCTGCCTTTCCTGATATATTTTACCAAGTACAACCATCCCATAGACAAGCTGTGTTACACCGTATGGAACATCTATTTTACAAACATGCCTATGAGCATCCTTATCATCACCCTAATTGCGATTGATCGATATATTGCAATCAAGTTCCCTCTAAAAGCAAAGATTCTTCGATCCCCACTGAAATCAGCTTCTATCTGTGGGTTTCTTTGGGTAACGCTGATAATTTATTCCTTCTTGTACCCAAAATTTCAGGAAAAACCAGGACAATTCTGTCTTCGGAAACAATCTATTCAACCTAATTATTTATCATTATTCTCCATTATTGTTGGGTATTTTATTCCCTTAGGGATTGTGATTTTTTGCTCAGTACAAGTCATCAAATGTCTCAAAAAGAAGATGGCCACAAGCCCTCATGAGACAAAGTTAATGCAGAAAGCAATCCACATTGTTTCTGTGAATTTGTGTGTGTTCATCGTATGTTTTTCACCTTTCTACATCACACTGCTCTTGCGGTTTGCAGTGGATGTTGCTGGAGCTTGTTCGCTGCTCTCGGAAGTTAGAGCCTCTATTCAGATCTGTGCATGCTTAGCAAATTCTAACTGCTGTTTGGATGCATTTTGCTATTACTTTGCAGCCAAGGAATTTCAGGAATTTCCTTCTCTGTTCCCCACTTGTATATCAATGAGGTCCACGATGAACCAAAGCCAAGAGTCACAGCCAACCACAGATCAAGTCATGACATAAACAAGGTGTAGTGCACTATAGGTGTTAAGAGCCACAGTGCTGCTGAAGTTTCGAGGCAGAGGGAATGGGACCACCTACAGTATTTGCAATCGTTGTAGGTATAGGCGTACCTGCAAAAGGGGCAACCCCCTCCAAGGGGTCTGATATTAACTTGAATTTTGTCCTTCTGTCCTCAGTGACTTGACTCCAGCTCTGATTATTGTCTTGGATCATTGTATCGCAGCTTCAGGAGTCTCCTGGTCAAGAGAGAGAGCCACGTGGTATGGAGAATAGATGATAAGGCCATTCTTTCCGCCATGCGCTTATTTGTACATATCATGCAGCTAAACATAGGAAACTGAGCACCCTTACAACAATACACAAATCACTTCTAGTACTGTAATATATATAGTCACTTAAAAACAAGAAAAAGCCCCTGTACTACAATGCCAAACCTAATACATCTGTGCTGCTCACATCACAGAATTTGCCCGTACAGTGGTAGTTTCCTGCCAACCTATATAATTTCAAAGCTTGCAGCTATCGCCAGGATGCAGCTATGGCTGTGCATGGAGTAAACTGCAGGAGTCAGACAGTGACCTGAGACTGTTGCCCCATTCCTGCCAGATAACCCTTGTATTAGCTTGTGGCAATGCCCTGGCATTTGTGAAACTAAAATCATTGTGGGTATAAATAAAGCCATTACTGCATGGAAAAACTGAGCTACACAAAGCATTGTGGACCACAGAACAGGCCTTTAGCATTGTGCATATCAAGTATAAAGCTGTGCAGATCTGATCTCACCCAAGTGACTACTGTAAGCCCTGGTGCCAGGTTTGTTGTTGTACTTTAATGGGATCAAATCTTCAATGGGTCTTCTGTCTGGTGAGAGGTGATCGCCTCACGCTGCAGGAGTGTTGACGCCCAGAAAAGAGCAGTGAGCAACACGAAGCAGATGCAGTTCTGATCCCTCCCTCACCATCCATGAACAGTTTTCAGGGAAGGTTTGGTGAGAGTGGGGTGCATAAGGCCCTTCTGCAGAGATAGGGCAGATCCACGGCTGAGGGCTTCTCGGCATTGCCCTGTGTGATGCAGTCTTGCTTTGGATTTGTTTTTTTTTTCTCTTTCAGCTACTTGGACAGTGCACAGTGGGGATTCAACAGCTCTCCTGCACCTCATTTTGAGACATTTAACTCTTTCCATGCATTATACAGAGAGCCTTGATCTATCCTAGCTGGATCCCGGACCAGGCATCAGTTTTAATGTCCGGCTTTCCAGGTACCAAATCCCTCTATAATATCTGTGCTTGCTGACTATGCACCACCTGTCTTCCCACCCCACACGGAAGTGACAACAGAGCAGCTCAAAACAGTGAAGCCACAAAGGGAGGTCTTGGGGCACTGGAAGGAAGCGACCATAGAGAAACCTGGGCTGAGAGGGGAGCCAGTGCCAGGGCATGACTCCTTTGTGTTTATCTGCATAGAAATTTCATCTAACATTTTACCACATAGTCACTTCAATAACTTAGAGTCAGTATGGGAAACATTATAGAATTTTTGAAATGCATGTGATAGCTGTATCTCGGTTAGCTTCATGGTCCTTGACTTTCAGTTTCTTTTGACTTGTAAACCCCTAAAAAATTCCTCCAGGGAATGCAAACCCACATTCTGCTCATTTAAACCTACAGACAATTAACTTCCTTAGTAACAATTTATAAATAGCTCCCCTACAAGCAGCCTATCACCTTCTAGTGTCTACAGACCACATGCTGAAACCACTGTCTAGACATTGGCCAAACAACACAGGACTATTCCCATCACAGAAAGTACTCCCCATCCAAACCTTAGATCTACCTGCTTTGTGTCAATACTTTGGCATAGGTCCCATCATGATGGAAGCTGCAATGAGCAACTGTGGCATAAAAATGGATGAAACTACTCAGGTCACTCAGTTGATCATTTATGTCCCGATTTTCTTCTCTGATGTATTATTTAATGCTCTGGCATTACTGGTATTTCACTGCAAGCAGAGCAAAAGGGCCGTGTGTGTATGTGACCAACTTAATCATTGCACACAGTTTGGCCCTCATTCTGCCTTCCAAAGTCTCTTTTCAAAGACAAGAAAAGATACAGGAGACAAATAGTGCCTGATCTTAAAAACCATCTATTGCTTAAGGAGATGCGTGAGTGTTGTCACCCTTGTAGCTGTCAACAAATACACTCTAATTAACTATCCTCGGAGAGCAAGAGGCTTAGGGTCCCCATTAGCCCATTCTCCTTTATGGCGTGCCATCGATCTTCATGACAGGCATCACTTATGTGTCCAGCCAAGTGGTATTCAGCAGGGAAGGAGACTTCTGTTTTCAGAAACAGTGCAGAGGGCCTTCAAAAACACTTCTGGCTCTGGGATTCCCTTCTGGGATTTTGCATCTCATTGGTTATAATGAATGCCTGTTCCAAACAGATTATTATGAAAATTTTTATTATTTTGAAAAAAGATGAAGGTTGATTCATATCAACCTGTTATCCTACTGTTAATCCAGAAAGCAAACAACTTACTTTTTTTGCAAACCCAGTCATGTTCATATTTTCTCCCTGTTAACATGGGGCACCTTGTCCAATTTACAATGGGCTCCAATTAGGTCATCTACTCTGAAATACAAAACAGTAATGCTTTTGTGCATGTGGCCTCATGTATAGGTTCATAGTATAGCAAATACTAACTGCTGTCGAGATGCCATTTGCTACTGTTTTGTAACCAAAGAATTTCAGAGCACTTTCTTCTTACCCAAGCCTATAGTTTTTAAATCAAGGAAGGATCACAGACAAGGCACTCTACTAAACTAAACAGCTGCTGTGGTTTCACCCCAGCCAGCAGCTAAGCACCACACAGCTGCTCGCTTACTCCCTGTCGGTGCCAAAACCGGTACAAGAGCTGCGCTAAAGAATTTATATTTGGCATTCCTATACATAGCCAAGCTTACTGCATGTAGAGCTGTAAGAAGTGAATGCTTTCTTCCTGTAGGAAACAAACTGAGGTCTCCCACCGTTCATGTTCTAAATTAAAAAAATTAAGTCTTCCTTTTTCTTATTGTAAAGTGGAAGGGACTTCACAATCCCTGTCATCATTAAGTAATATCTTTTGTTGTTTGTACTGAATGCTATGAAAACAAGAAAGGAAACATTCTTTTGCAAGTGAAAATAAAGATATCTCATAGTAATATATCTATAAATAAATATTCATTTATTACCATTATACATCAGAGTCCTCTATTATTAATGCTAAACCTATACTGGAGGTTGTGAGAGGAGAATAAGCTACCATGATATAAGATCTGCCTTACAACAGGATATTTATAGTGGAACCCAAAGAGGAGCAAGGAACTTTCTGATTACCTGAAGATGTATGTACTACCTTGGACAAAAATTATTATCTGGTTTACATGTCAAGTTATAATGATGTTTATGATGGGTTTCTGACACCTTTCTTCAGTCTGAACAAAACCTCAGCTCTCTGAGTGCTCCCAGTAAATGGAACAGATGAGTTATCAGCACCTGGGCCACAAGAAACTACCAGCCGTCATACAGCACTGGAGTAGCAATCCATCAGGACAGCGACATGGTTATCCACAAATCTTTCCCATTTCCTAGCACAAGAGTCTGGCTAATGATAGTGGGGAGCAGCAGCCACAGTCCATCAGCAGCTCCAACAAGCGTGGCTGGACCACTGCATTCTGCTAACATTTCAGCAAGATATAATCTCTCTGTCCCTTAAAAGAAAAAGATGCTAACAATGGCTTAAACTTTAAATGAGCAAATTGATGCTGCAGTCAAAATTTAGGCTTGAGAGAAAAAAAAAACCAAAACAAAACACACAAGGAAAAGCTACAAAGTAATCCAGAATCTTGCTTCTAAGTGAGTAGCCATCAGATTTAGCATTTTTGGCCCTTCTAAGCAGGGAAGGCAGGGTATGGCATAAGACAGTATTTTGCTGTTTGGTGGCATTTGGGTGGGCCTGAAATCTGAGTTCTCACCAGAGTTTTGGGTTCCAGCAGCACTCCTCCCCAGGGACTGAAGGACACATATCGGGGAGTTCTGCATTTTAGCAAGTTGGGTGCTGTTTGCAGGTTTTGGAGGTATCTCTGCGTTTTTGGTTTCTCAGTGCAAGCGCAGTTGTTCCAATCATGAGCACTGCCCGGCAGACTCTAGGGACTCTGCAGGCACCGAAGCAGCGGTAGGCAGCTGGGAAGCACAGGCTTTGCCATGCCCTCCCCGCTATGTTTGCACAGAGATACACGGCCAATCCCTTCAGTGTTGATGCTGCAGGAGTACGGAGAGGGCTATAGTACAGAGAGCCCTGCGAGCGCGTTATCTGCCGTGACTCTGTTCCTGTGTGGTGCTAAGGAAGGAGAAAGGGGAAACAGTCTCAACAGCCAGGGTTAGCATTAGCCTAACACTGCCATTTCACAGACTTTCCATGCTAAAAATAAGACTGACACGTTCTGCTCCCAACCCCGTAGTTTTGTTTTGGTTAAGATCTGCTGTTGCAACATCACGTCTTCCTGTGAGAAAGGCAGGGAAAAAAACACATGGGGCAGAGGCACTGCAGAACCCAAATGCTGCAGGGTAGTGCAGTGTCCCGTGTCCTCCTCGCACATGTGGAGGGGGTACTGGTACCTCTCTCACCTTGCCAGAGGCCCTGTCCCACTGCGATGTGCCAGGGCACAGTCTCTGGGAGGCAGAGAAGACCAAGATCTTCCCTGGCAGGGAAAGGAGACAGGAGTCCGTCAAATCTGAGCTGTTCTGTCTATTGGCAATCTGTACCAGGAGCACAGGAAAACCTCATGAGAAGGGCTTTCTTTGGCTGGGAAACAACCTCAAGCAGGACATCAAACAGAGCTTACAAGGGAAGGAAAAATGATTGTGCAGAACAGAAATAAGTCTTAGAGATCAAGAAGTGTGAAGATCAAATGGGTCTTAGCAAATTCTTCCCCTAGATATGAAAAGCTACCTATATACACAAATTACAAGCAAAGAAGTGAGATCACTCAGTACTGCTGCTGGCAAAACCAACAAAATTGTCCAGGTGTGTCCTGAAAACTACCTGATCACTTTGTCATAGTTTTCAGTAAGGATGAGGAACCTGAGAAATCCAGAATTTTAAAGTAATTGGCACATGAAATCTCACACCAGCAACAAGGCTTTTAAATAAGTCAGCCAAAATAGGATCAGGGGGCAGAGACCACCAAACATAGTCTCTTCTCTAGGATGGGGGAAGAAAGGGAAGGGTCTGGCCAAAACCAACCCTACTACGCTCAGACCTGAAAAATGTGCAGTTTCACAACACAGCTGAATAACATTAAATGGGAAGGAACAAATATAAAGGCAAAAGTTAAGTGGTGCTTCACCTTACAGGAGTATTTTGCCTCATTGGCTTCTTTCACTAAGAAAATCACTTTTCCAGCCAAGGTGTGGTAGACATTGGTGTCAGTAAAAGGTCCTTTGGAGCACATTGCGAGTGGTAATGCACTTTGTACAGGCACTGGTACTCAGCGGTGCCGTAGGCCCCCAGACTACCCTGCTGGAGAGCTGCCAGCAAGGAAGTGAGAAAACAGCACAAGGGTCACCTTCACTGCACCACATGGTGACAGCACTCACGGGGCTGAGACAGGCTGAGAACTGCAGAGGCAGGGGAAAATACCAAGCGAGCATCATTGGTCCATGGCAGAGGTGATAAAACCTGCGACTGGATGGAAGAAGGGGGCCATAAGCAGCTGCAAAGAGGGTGGCTGATGGGGAGCCGAGGTGGAGAGAAGAGAAGCATGAGGATCCTGACCCAGCGGTATCCAGGAATCAGACAGGGACCCAAGAGCCACACCAGGAAACATGCAAGTTCTCCGCAGATAACACTTCATCGTAGCTTTGCCTACTGGTAGCTAGTGTTGAGTTGCTCTGACATATCCTGGTGAACCTGCTGATCACAGCCAGCTGCTTTGTGCCCGGTGACACAGTTTGTCCCTCCCTTGAAGCCTCACCAGGCTGATGGCAGACATAGCTGCCCTCGTCTGGCAACCACAACACCAAGCTGTGGATGGGAAGCATCACACCAGAGAGATGCCATGAGCTGAGCTCCCTCCAGGCTTGATTTTGACTGCTCATGGTTAACACCAGTAGTGATTGCCTTGACATAGACAAGAGGAGTGTGTGGACAACACTTGAGGATGATGCAAAGTGAAGTGTTTTCTGTACAGTGGTGGAACTATCACAACCCAGGAGATGGATGACTTTGAAAACTAAAGTACTAACAAGGACCATGACACAAAAATGATGGTGGTTGGGGACCAACGAGCAGGGTGTACTAACGGACCGGTAACTACTTATAAGCATCCACCAAGAAGCAGCCACAAGAAAGGCAAAAGCAGTCCCTGGAAACTCAGGAGAAGTATTTAAGCTAAGCTCTATGCTGACTATACACTGGCAAGGAACTCATCTCAAAGGCTGGTTTGTAATGCGCAGACAGACAATGCAGAAATACTCCTGAAGCTGCTCTAAGATGACCTGGAAAGTGGGAAGGGGAAATGTGTTTGCCCACGACAGCAATTCAAGGTACTAACAGCGGGACCTTTGAGCTTGTTGATCAACTTGTCTGAGCTCTTCTTGTAAATGGGTTGCAATGGACAGCCAAGGTGGAGACCCTGGCCAGCAGGCACCTGCAACCGCAGAGCAGTCACAATGTCAGCAGGTCACAGGGTCAGGGTGCCACATTTTCTCAGAATTGCCAGCTGACGACAACTATGGAAGACAAGAGAATTACCATGATTCAGAGTGAAACCCAGTTATAATAATCACAAAACTGTATGCAAACCACAGCTCTCACCTCTCCAACAGCTCTGTGAATGGGACTGGGGGCCCGCCAGGACTGCTCTGTCCTTGGGCTCAGCAGCGTGACGGCAGGTGGCAGTCCCCCCTCCAGCCCCAATAGGAGTGGCAGTCTAGAAGGCAGAGAGAAGATCTCAGGACCCTCCAGGGTGAGAAGTCCCCTCCAAGCAATGTGCACAGCCTATTGGGTGAGGAAGGTCAATGGGCATTGCCCAGTGAGACATCAGGCACTGGAAAGTAAATCAAAGGAAGAATCCAAAACCATTCCATCACCAGAGGAACTGCTGCAGGGCTGCACGGCAGACGAGCGTTTCACCTCGCTGCAGGGCTATTGCAGGCTCCTCAGTCAACAGAGGGTGGTACGAGCCATGCCAGTGGTGACAGAGGAAGCTCAGCCCCGGGGAAATGCGTTGAGGAGAGGCGGGGGTGCTTCCTCCACCAGTGTCGCTGCTGTCACAGCCACCGGCAAATGGTCATCACAGGACACCTTGCTGGTCATGTGCCAGGAGCACTGCTAGGAGGGCTCACCGTGCCTGCGTGCTGCACCACAGCTCGTCTGGAGGAACATTCACTCTCTCCAAGGACAGCGAGCAAGCAGGTAATTCCTCCTGGCTATTTGCTGACCTGGTTATTTGAGCTCTGCAAGGCATTGCCTTTCCCCAGCCATGGTGGGACACCAAAATGGTGGTGGAGAAACTGAGAGAGGGCTGGAGTATTTTCAAATGCTCATTTTGATACTGGCCACATTAGACATGTTTTCGGTGCTTAAGGGCTGTCTCAGCCTTTGCTAGATCTCCCTATTGTCTGTTATGATCTACCCCTATATCTTCTGGGCTCATAACTCATTCCTCATGTCCAAAGCACAGAGCTGCTGCAGGTATCGGCTGTAGCGCATTCCCTCACCTCCGAAGAGGTCTCTTGGCATGATTCCTCAGCAGCATGATTTTCAAAGCTAGCCGAGAGCTGCAGATGCATGTAGATGCTGCAGCACTGCCCTATGGTTTGCTCACTTGGGATGCTTTCGAGCCCCGGGAACCTGCACCCACGGAGCATGTTCCCCTTGCAGGGAAAATCCAAAAACATCCCAGATCTCCCACGTCTTTTCTGTCCGTGAACAGTTGCACCTGGAATATACTCCTGCATTAATTCCTCCAAAGCAGGAGAGCAAACAGCAATATTGCCCTTAGATCCAGTGTGATAAAACCATGCACTAGACCACATACAGCTCATCTCTCTATTTCACATGGCTGCTCATCACATTTCTTGCCATGGCATTGGTGGGGTTTTTTGTCCTGGAATTGTGGCAGATTGCTCTAATACTTCTGAGACAAAGACCAACTTTCACGATCCTTGAAAGGCAGCATGCAGATGCCAGTACTCTGATTCTTGCTGCAGACCGCTAAATGCTACCACGGAGTACAGGATTCAATGGCAGCTAAAACTAACGAGAGATGTACTAATAATTGCTCTTATCACTAATGAGAAGTGATGCAGAGACAGCTCAGGACTGAAGGAGAGGACAGCTGTCCTTTTGCTGCACATCTCCCAGGGCATTTTGAGCTGTGAGGATGCTGGCTGTCTTCTCCTGAGCACCACTATAAGGGGAGGGATGAGAGCTGGGTTTAGGCATCCCCTTTCCATCATCAGATGGTTGTAACAGCTTACATAACTCCTAACTGCAGGATACCTGCTGCTGCCTGATCTGAGACTGGCCCAAAACAGAGGCCCAAGCACTTTCCCCTGCTGCCAGCCTTGAGCAGTCTTCCCCGCATGGGACCCAGTGAGAACCTGTGCTTTTCTGTCCTCCATCACTGATCAGGCTTGTGTCCCACTCCCTCCCCTTCCCGCTAGGTACCCTACAGCCAGCTCTGCTCTGCAGAGTCATCTCCATGGTCTGGTTTTCACGGTTGGTAAAGCCCTGAACTCTCTGAATTAATCACAGATTCAGTCAAGAGTCTAGCTTCTAAAAGGTTTAATCTGCTTTTGCAGGAACTGTGCCTCTTAATACCCCCAAAATGAACCTCAGCAGCTGCAGTATCACAGCCTATGAAAGCTTTCCACTTGTCCAGCTGTGTGTTTACATCCCGGTTTTGCTTTTGGGCATTTTGCTGAACGTGTTGGCGCTGTGGGTGTTCTGCTGCAAACTCAGCAAATGGACAGAAACCAGAGTATACATGATCAACTTGGCTGTGGCTGACTGCTTGCTGCTCTTTACTTTGCCTTTTAAAACTTTATCCCAGTTCCGTCAGCTGAAGGTAGGTAGATGGTGCCTGGCTCTGGAAGGTGGCTATTTCATAAACCGCTTAATGAGCATCGGTATCATCACTGTCGTAGCAGCTGATAGGTACCTTGCAATCAAGTACCCTTTGAAAGCCAAGGTGCTGAGGTCTCCACTGAAGGCAGCTTTTGCCTCTGGATTTCTTTGGATAGTCATCATCTGTGTGATGTCCCTCATTAAAAAGTTAGAGGACCGCGGACAAGATGAACTTTGCTTTGAAAAATCTTCCATTAAGCCCTCAGTGATCACACTATGTGCTATTATTGTAGGGTTTTTCACACCACTGGTCATCTTGAGTTATTGCTCCATACAAGTCATTGCAGAACTCATGAGAAAGAAGAATGAAAATTGTCACCAGGAAAAGTTAATCAGGAAAGCTGTCTACATCGTGTCTGCAAACATGGCTGTGTTCATCGTATGCTTTTTACCTCTTTACCTCGGACATCTCCTTCGCTTTATAATGGATTCCATCAGCTCCAACTGCTCTGCAATACAGAGGGTTAATAATTTTGTTCACCTCGCCTCGGTCCTCGCAAACACGAACTGCTGCCTGGATGCTATTTGTTACTACTTTGTCAACAAGGAATTTAAGGAAGCATCTCCCAAGCTAGTGAAGTCCAAATCTGAAGCCAGTGAAGAAGCTGAAATTCAGCTCCCATGCAAAACACATTAGGGCAAAACACATGCAGCACACATTTTATACTTGCTATGTTCAAGTTGAGCTGGATATCAATAGTAGACTTTCACACTTTCTTTTTGTGTGAGTGGGATGGAGGGACTTTCTGCTAATGGGAAGGATTCAGACACATGAAAATTAGCCCTGATTCAGACAACCACAGCAGTCCAGATCCTGATGTAATGATCTAGGTTGCCACTGATAATTCTCTGCCTTATGCAAATTTGAGTAAAATGATAGCTTTCCCCTGCAAAAACTGTCTTTCATTTTCCCAGAAAACCCAAAACAAGTACGGCCAGTGGTAAAGGGGATTTTTATCCCTCCTCCCCACCTTGGATCAGTTTTTATGCAGCTGCAGTTGTGACAAAGAAACAGAGGTTATTCCTCTGTTCCTCTGTATCAAAAAAGAAAAGTCAAAGTGCTGCAGAAAAAGAAAGGAGGATGTTTTTGTAAGTCACAAACATCTTGTTTTTTAGTTGGTAATAATGCACAATCACAGTAGCAGAGGCATATTTAGCCTACTTTAGACAAGTTTACAGCACCATTCATGCTACATAACAGCTACAAAATGGTCATCAATTGCAATACAAGGTCAGAAGAAATTGCAATTGCTTGTACTGGGGAAAAACTTTACATCAAAAGCATTTGTGTCAAAGGGCATTAAAGCTACTATCCAAAGAGTTGGGGTGGGGCGGTGGGAATAAGGACTGTGTATTAGGGGGCTATTCAACCTTATAATGTGAAGGACTGTCTAAAGAAAGGGGCAGCGAGTTGTTCCAAAGTATCCAATACAAATAAAGTCATGTTACTGGCACAGAGTGTAGTCTCTTAATGAGTTAAATGGAAAAGGTGGGGGAATGGGTGGTACGGGATCTGCTCTGTGTCTGTCCCCAAAAGGGACAGCTCATCTCCCTGGCTGTCCAAGCAAGGGGCAGGGGGTATAAGCTGCCACAGAGACTGGGATTTTCAGAGACAGAACAGTGCATGCCACCCTGCGATGCACTTAACCACAAACAGCTAAGTAGGTAAAATCGCTAGCTAGCCCCTTTGTAACGATGCTCAGAGAGCACCCACGTGCACTGGGGTGGGACGTACCAGGTACATACCTCCACCCATGTTTCCCGACTCCAGGCTGGGCTTTCATCTGCCTGCACGTGCTGGGCCAAACCCTGCTGCCACATCAGCTGCCTTACCAGCCCCACTTCCAGCTCGGCCTTTGCATCTCCTCCTACTCAAGGCACATACCAAAAGAAAGAAACCCCTTAAAGAGAGACCTTGCTGCAGGCAACCATTGAGCAGAGTCCTCCATCCACCTGCCCAGCAAAGCCCACACCACCTGCACAGGACAGTAGCAAAGCCCTGACAGATTCTCAAGGGAATGTAGGCTTCTCACTGTGCTTGCCAGAGATTCAGGCAGAAATGGGGAAATCTGCTCTGTCATCACCAAAATCTGAGAGCAGGATCTGGCCTTTGTTCACTGCACAACGGGGAGAGGGAGTAGGAGAGGGTCTGGTTGCAAAGAAGACCTTGTAAGGAGGTTGGTTTCTCTCCTCTTCTACCCCTACATTTTCTTTGAAAAGATCAAAGCAGCAATGAATGGCACTGTGCATACAGAGATGGGTATCTCCTCCTGGCTCAGCCCAAGGTGCAGCACGGCCCTGGCAGTGATTTCACACTGCTCAGCCTGGCGCAGCGGGGCTCACCCTTTGCCTTCCCCAGCCCTGTGTGCTGATGGGTCTCCTGCATCGCCATAGTAACATACACACCTTTGTGACTTTAATTTGATGGGCTGCTCCCAAATAAGGCTAAACATACCTTTAAGGTTTCCTCCCCAGTATGGGATTTGTGTGCTGAGAGCACAGTGATTTGAGAGATTACCTGATTGCCAAGTGTATTTTTTCTACACCTCCAGTCTCACCAACACGGGTGCAACCTCTTCAGAGGTGAAAGCCCTGCACAAACCAAACTGCTATTTTAGATGCGCAGGAAAAAAATACTTCTCCTCCAGTAACCGCTAACTGAATGGGTGGAGGAGATACAAAGCTGCCTACAAACAAAGTATTTCCGAGCAGATTCTGCTAAGCCATCTCGCTCCGAGTAACACCCCTTCCTCTAGCAGCCATTCGCCCAAAAATACATACCATGAACACTTGGCCAAAGACGGCCAATCTTCCTCACCACAGAAACCTCACACCCAAGCCTCTGTACAGCAGTGAGTCCTCAGGTGCTTACTGGAGTTTGGAGAGGGAGGGAGCCTCGGAAGGGCTGTGGAGGAGACAGTTGGGTTGTGCCAGTGCAGGATGGTCCTCACTGCCACAGCCAGCCTCCACAGCAGCTCTGAGCAGGCCCACGGCCATTCCTAATGACTGCCCAGGAGCAGCTGGTTAATGAGGGCAAAGAGGCAGGAAAGCACATTTCATTCTCAGAAAAGAGGTGTGATAAACTATCCCTTTGACATAGGACCAAACCTCTGTTCTTCACCATTTGAGCAGAGTCTATCCAAGCACAGGGCAGTCAGGGATTCAGATGTGCTGGAGCTGAAGTATGTGGCACAAGGACCAAGAAACCGCTCAGGCTCCCTAGCTAGAAAACTAGATTATGCTGTTCTGTTTACTCAGGTTTTTTTTTTGCTTTTTCCACCTGGAGCTTTTGGGCTGATTTAGTAGGAGTAGCCTCTAAATTCATAATCCATCTGGCCAAGCTCTCCCACATCATATGGAGAAGAGCTAAAGAATGAATTAAGCAGTGAGGGGGCAGCAGCAATCTACAGTAGTAAACGTTTCTGGTGGGCTCAGCAACCTCTGGGAGAGAAGGGAGATCTGAGCACTTGCCAACAAGATACCGATTCTTCCACCACCGCCTGAAAGGCCAACAGCCCCCACCCCATGCACAGACAGACTGTAACTATCCAGGTGGAGCAGGCTTTGCTTGGCTTGCTTTGATCTTGCTGCAAAAGCCTAGCTATCTCCTCACATCCACCAAGCTTTCGAATATGTGCAACTTAACCTTCTTAGCATAAGATGAGCTCTGTCTTTCAGACTTCCCAGATTTCTCTGGAGCCAAGTCTGGACAACATCAACCTCATGCTTTCCAAGTGATGAAGGTACAGGTGTGAGGAGGGCTAGAACCTAAACCTCGCAGGCTGGCTGAGACAGGTATCTCCCACCACGCGTGACTGCATCCTGCCCTCCCAGCAGCTGCAGGACACAGGTAGGCACAAATATCTTGCACTGGCATCTCCTACATTATATTAATTCTAATGTTATGAACTGATGACAGAGCTGGACACAGCCAGTTTAATACCCTTCACAAGCACTGAATGGACTTGTTACAAAAAACAGATCGCTTGAAAGCACGAGTAGAGCTGCTGCAGTGCACTGGAGGTGGCTGCACAGGCGGGAAACACACACGGAGTGTAGGAACAGATCCAAACCTCCCTCTAACTTTCATGCTGTTGCTCACAGAGGTCTGGTAATGTCTCACATCAGTTTTCTTGCTTGGGGCTTTCCATTTGCTGTTGCTGTCACATTTTAACTGAACCCTACTGCCAAATACTGAACCAGGGCAGCTGACCGAAAACTGAGAGTTCAGCTGAATGTCAGGTGTGGGGGAAAAGTGTGAAAGCTGTCACCAAAAAACTGTGACATACTTCAAAGATGCTTTCATCGAAGACAGAAAAAGAGGGCACTTCTGGGAAAGTGATGGTGGCTCATTATCATTAGCTTGAGATAGAAGCATTCCTATGTGTCTCAGTTTCTGAATGAAGGCTTGGAAACATCACCGAGTCACTCCAAAGGGATGAGCTGTCCTGTGTGGGCACTGCATGCACCAGCTGGGGACAGAGTCTGACACCATGCACTCCTCATCTTCAAAGGTGCCAAAAGGCTGCAGCATCTGCAACCCTGTCCAGCAGAAACCTCAGCAGCAGTCTGCTGGCAGCTTTCCTAACTTCAAAACTCCCATTTCACTTCTGTCTGCTGACATTTTTCTACCTAGATGAACGCTTCATACTTCTGCCTTTCTGGCCCTTGGCTTTCAAGCCGGGCTCCCTGCTTTGGTTCGGTAAAAATTTGGCACAGATATTCAAGCCTCACTTTTATCAGCCTCAAAATTGCAACAGCAAGTCTATAGGTCTCTTGCCCTCGGTGGGTGCCACGGCCCACAGTCACTTGTTCAACCCTTGCCCTATGTTGCTGTATAAAAATGGGCTCCAGAGACATCACGTTTTCACCAAAAGTCATGTTGCACTGACCAGGGACCAAAGAACCAGATTTTCTCAGTGCCCCAGCAGAGAAACTCTGTATCGTGTCTCCACCACAGAGATGTCACATTTCAGAAGGGTAGGACACCATCATGCACACCCCACATGGGTCACACAACTCCTCCACGTTGCCACAGCTATTTTAAAACCTGCTTAAGTTAGCATGTTTACACTTCTGCCTGTCACAAAGATTATTCAATAATTTCTTCTAAGAGCCCCAGCTGGCGGATGGAGGGGGACTGCATAATCTAATCCGGTTTCGCAGCAGAGAAGCAGCAACAGACAATTGCTCGCCAGGCACCGCGGGCAGGGCAGGGCAGGGCAGCACAAGCAGAAGGAGGTCAGGAGTGATCTTGGGGCAGGAAGGAAGAGATTCTTGTTTAAGCTATAATTTAATGGTAAATTAGATCTTTTACTGCTGCTCACTTCCTTTCCTTGCTATTTGTCGTGGTTTAAGCCCAGCCAGCAGCTAAACCTCACACAGCTGCTCGCTCACCCCGCCTCCAGTGGGATGGGGCAGAGAATTGGGAGGGCACAAGTAGGAAAACTCGCGGGTTGAGATAAAAACAGGTTAATAAT